>NW_027526214.1:51630082-51670082 GCF_048455015.1 Haemaphysalis longicornis | reverse complement strand
GCGGTGCTGCGGTGGAGCCGGGCCCCTCGAAGGAGGCTTCCAGGAAGTTTGGGGCCAAGAGGGGTGTCTTGCAGGGGCAATGGCAATGTTACAGCACTGCGTGTAGGAGAGAAAACTCGTAAACAACCGCCGTATAGCTCGAGAAATTCCGGATGGGGGGGGGGGGGCAGTGTTCGCAAAAGAAGCAAAAGGGTATCCGCAGGTACGGTCCACGGGCATCTTTGTGGTATATAAAATAGTTTTTTGTTATTTATTTATTTTTCCTTGTTTGCATTTGTGTGTAAAGCAAATAGTAATACAAAATGCCAAAGGCCGAGGGAGTCGAGTGCGCGTGCTATGTCGAAATAGGCTACGCGCAAGACAGGATAAAAAAACAACAACCCAAAGGAATTGTATTCGTGTAACAGCTTTGGGCATTGGAAGGTAGGGTTATTGTGAATCCAGACGCCCACTTTTTGTGGGCGAATTATTACTCTGTTCGACTGAGATACCTTAAGGTTTCTAACCCGCCTTTCGAAGCATCGATTCTGGCCGGCTGAAGTAATTGAAATGATCGATTAAGTACGATCTCCGTATTTCCTGTCTCTTGGAGACTTAAAGTTGGACTGCAGTATATAGAGCTCAGATCATCGAAATTTCGGTTGGGCTGGATGCAGTGTTCCACGTCTGCTATGGAGGCCCTGTTATCAGTGTCGGCGCGATGTCCATTCAGGCGTAGGTTCATAGATTGACTGCTTTCCATAATGTACTACTTTTGAAAGAATGAGCATTGTAGCATATACACAATGTTAGAAGAGCTGCACGTGAAGCGTCAATTATGGTCCCGCACGTATTGGCTGGCAGTTGCATTACAATGCAATCTATCTGCAGATGTTTGCAGGTCTTGCATCTAGACAGAGAAAGGGCTGATGGCGATGGGAAGTGGCTAATTTGGCATGCACTAAAATGCATTTTAGGTTCTTATTTTTATTTAGGTAACTCTTGGGCTTCCTGGAAAGTCGTTTTAACTTGGTCTAACTGTCTAGAATGGGGTAGTAATTCTGTAGGATGTTAGTGAGCCTGTTTCAAAATTCGGTTATTAAGGATGGTGGCCGGGTTCTTTCGTTTCGACGTTGTTGCTTGAGCGCTTCCTCCCTTCTATCTTCGATGCTCTTTCGTAAGCCATATCCAGTGAGCTTACCGGGTGATTCCTGCTTGTCAGGGTGGACTCTGAATCATTAGGGTGTTTTATATAATCTTTGTTATCACTGCTTACTCTTAGTCTGGTAGCTTGTCGTACAAATATACCTTGTTTTCGGTGTCATGGGTGATGGCTAGTGTTATCTAGGTATTGTTGCCTGTTTTTTTGTTTCCTATCAATCGTGTTTTTCAGTTTACCATTGTTTATAACAACAATAGTGTCTAGAAAGTTCACTTGTTTAACCGAGTACTGGCATGAGAACCTAATGCTTAGGTGTGAAGTAATAAAATGGTAAATAAACTTTCCAGGGCTGTGATCCCATGCTCCCAACTAAATGAAGAGGTCGTCCAAATATCCGAGGTAAACATTGGGTTTTTGGGGGGAAAGATTTTAAGAGGGAAGCTTAAAATTCTTGTGTAGGGTGGGTGCGAAAGAAGTTTTCAAGCTGGTTCCAAACTCTTGCAAGTAAAAAGATGGGTAGAAATCAAAATAGTTGAGAATTAGAACTAATTTTGGTAATGTAATGTACACTTGAAACGCATGTTGATGCCGGTTTGGGCTGGTTGGTGTGGTTTGGTAGCATGTCAGAAAACCTCACTCTAAATAACGAAGCAGCCATAACGGACTTGGTTAATAAAAGTGCAGACAAATGGGTAGCATTGTCACATTACCAAAAATAAAATCGAAAGATGATGCCTATAGGCAGCTTAACAACCATGGCCACTACCCGCCTTTAGATTATGATCCCAGCAACAAATACAGTCAAACGATCTTTCGCATTCTCACAGGTCTCCTGGCGTGAGAAATATTCACTACAACAGAACTAAGTTTCATGACACCGATAAACAATAATGATGTACATTTCTACCACCTCCACAAATCCCATAAAGTCCCCCAAATAAATTGTCCTGGGCTAACATTCTGGGATGACAATATTTCCAACATAAATCTTACCTTTGAAGAATGTTAGTTACTCCTCTCTCCCATAGTTGTTCTCATGTTGATTACCGACAAAAATAACAAAAAATGTCGCCGAACGTCAACGCCTTCATTCATATATTCCCCAGATGTCACAAGGCTTGATCGCTCTCTGTACTGGCCGCTGAAATGAAGGACAACTATAAATTTCCCTTAGCACTAGGCAACATTATCATGTTACGGCACATTAGTGTTTGTACTTATCTTTCAATCAGCTGTTTAATATTTTTATTTAAAACGTTTCAACCCACTCCCCACAGTACTGTCTCTCTGCCCTCAGGGTACAAACAAATAAAAATAAAACCTTATGCGCCCCTCTTACTCCCGACAGGTCTGGATCTCATCTTACCATCTCTGTATATGCGAACCAGCCTACAAATCGCGATTACTAAAATATTAGGCCATGAGTGGAAAGATTCATCCATAAGAGCGAGTGCGCTAGGTTGAATAATCATTTTTGGGTGCTTTTCTATACATTGATAAAAAGATGGGTACTTTGTAATGCTTAATATAAACAAATCATGCCCACGGCTATGATTATTTTTTGATATATCTTTTAACAACCATTTCGCCCCACAAATAGCGGTCGCAGGTGTGTTGCGAGCTCTTTCAGTACGTTACTGCAATACAGCTAACCAATCCATCTTTGGAGACTGTAGCTGCAAAAACAAAAATATAGTCTAACACATTTTTGGTGGTGATCGAGAGTACCCATGGCTTTTATTTCTAAACGGTAAAAAAAATACATGACTTTTTTTATTTTTGTAAAAAAAATACCAAAACGGCTTATGTAGCGCTAGTACACAGCTTTTATCCTATTGATCAGGCTTGATCACATCAATTACAACAACTGAAATTGGTCCGAATATTAAACAAAGATAGAAGAATTGCAATAACAGTTTCTACTACCTAGGTTGTTTATGTCCAGATTAAAAGAGTACCAGAATTTAGCATTTTTCAAAAATGTTTCCAGTTTGGGAATTTGTAATAAAAATAATTCGCTCTGCAAGCCAAATAAAGATGTGGCAAATCATTTCAAAGGGCAAAGTATTCAGATAAACAGAACAAACGCAATCTTTTGAGTAGTCTTTGTTTTACAGCAGTAAAAGTTTCAAATTTTAGAGGAGACGCCCAACCTCCCAGTCAACGCAACCGGCTCTAGTAATTGTTTTGAGACACAAATTCTTTTTCCAAAATATCTTCAGATAATTTTCCTTTGTGGACAATTATCTGCCTAAAATCTTCGTAAAAATTCAACATGTCAAGAGGAAACGCCTGCCTCTTCTCTTGTGAGAGCCCATAGATATTCTTCTACATCATTTCCCTTCGGCTGTAAGCTAAAACAATTTAAATCTGTAGTTTAAGCCAGTGTATACTTTTCTTCACTGGAACTACCGGAATTTTGTGAAATAGTTCGTTGCAAAACTACGGCCAATTTTTAAACTGAAAAAATAGAGTTTCGGGTATAGTTTGGGCTTAGGCAAATTACTTTCATTCAGTTTCAGTTCCAGTTCGACTAAGTCAAGCAGCGAACCGGTTTCGGAACCGGTTCAGACCTGAATTATTTCCGAAGTGCGAAAAATCAATTTTGCAACTTTCAATTCATCATAAAACTCAAGTATAATTTTCTTCACTGGAACTACCAAAATTTTATGAAATAGTTCATTGCAAAACTACAGCCAATTTTTAAACTCAGATAGGGAGGAAGAATAAACGTATTGTGGTTGCAGTCATTGTTTTGCTGACCGCCAGGTGGGTGACCTTCTCAGCCAAGGAATCCCTTGGACTCGTTGGCCAGCCTCACCCTGTCTGCCAGATGTTGGTGGTGATCCAGATTGGAGTGGTCCAGCGACCCTGCCGCTGCTGAAATGAGAGATTTGGATTCGGGGCAAGGAACGGTGTGTGGCGGCACCCTATACCACGTGGTAGAGAGTGCATGGCTCCATAGAGAATTTACAGGTGTATATTTGTAATGTCCGGTGTATTGAGCGTAGCAATGTACGATGTTGAATTGTATTAGCCTTGAGCTGTCTGTAGATGACCGTGTCTTCGCGAGACATGTTGAGATGTGGAGGTGGAAAGGTTCTTCGTCCAAGCAGCAGTGCGTCATGATGTCACTGTACCTACTGAGGATTATTTCTCGTGTTGGGCTCATATGGCTGATATCCCAGAAGGAGGCGTCCGGGTGGTATGAACTCGGTCAGTAGCATGAGACGCCTCATTCCCTTCTTGTGATGAATGAGCCAGTGCGCATTTGACATGTAACACAAATCGTCAAAGCCTCTCATATACCCAGCCCTTATGACCTCCTATAGCCTCCAAAAATCCAACGCCCAGAGCCATGACTGTGGTCTTTATTGGCGCCGCTTGCTTCGATTTATTGTAGCGTTTCTTTCTAAGAATGACTTATGACATTGCCCATTTTGCTTAAATTACTTCCTTGTTACAACACCGCTGATACCGTGTAGTAGAAATTTGAAAATTTATTGCTGTTTCTCACCACTTCTTTTAAGAACAATGTCCTTGATGTCACTGAACTGAAAGGCTCTGAACTGAAAGGTTCTGAACTGAAAACTGAAAGGTTCCGGTTACTCAATTAGTGACGACTTCTCCCATACCATGCGAGATGTTAGGAAGAAACTCTGGGATAGAACAAAAGAAAATCGAGACAAAGGTGAAAAGTTGATGCTGGTTTATGATAAAGTGAGCATTATTGGGAAACTCTACGGGTGGGACAACAATCGCGGAGATTTTGTTGCTCTGTCAAAAAACGAAAATTGCCCGCTTACGGAAGGTCGGGTCACCAGAAGCCGACGCCACTGACGTTACTTAACGTTAATGCGCGAAGTCTTGTGAACAAAGCCGACCAGTTTGAGGCCATTTTGATCGCGAATCAGCCAGACATCGTCACTGTCACAGAAACTTGGTTGCACAAAGAAATATTGGACCGCGAAATTGTTCCGCCAAACTACGTGATTGTTCGCAAAGATAGAGAGCACAGAGGTGGGGGCGTTGCCATTGTCGTACAAAAAGGCATAAGTTTTACAGTCATGCCAGATGTTCCGGACGTCGAAGCGGTCTGGTGTAAGGTATCCCTAAATGGTGTCACTGTATCCATAGGTGCAGTATACAGACCCCCGCATGCGCAAATGGCATATCTGGAATATTTATATGACTACAAGCACAACCATGTGACCGGTGGCGCAGTAATCATGGCTGGGGACTTCAATCTGCCCGATGTAATTTGGGAATGTCTGAGTACAGGAACAGCTATGAATGACCTTTTAAGCGATTACATATGGTCATTTAATCTCGCACAACTTCTTGCCATGCCAACCCGTGAACAACGGGAATCTAGTTCTTTACTAGATCTTATTTTTGTTAGTGACCATTTCCCATCAAAGAATATCTTAACAGAAACTCTGGAGGGGTTATGTGATCATAAAATCGTTTCATGCTGCCTGCCTGTACCATGCGCTGCTCGCATGCGAGGGCCGCTTAAGTCTGTCCCGGCGTTTCACAAGGCCGATGACGCTGCAGTTATGACGTATTTAGAGCATGAATTCCACGACTTCTTCGATATGTGTGCTTATGGGTCCTTGGTGATTGACGAAATTTGGGCTAAATATAAAGCTAGTATTGCTTATCGTATGACCAATTTTGTTCCGCAGGTTGCAAAAGTAACAAAAAAACACAACCCTTGGATCACACATGACATTATTCATACTAAGTGTAAAATAAAAAGATTAAGAAAATCTAAGAAATCAAGCTCAGTCTATGGGTTCCAAGAAAAAAAACACCCGCATTTCCCCGAAGGGGAGCATGGGGAAGTGCGAATGCACGGGTGATGCTATGAGGGGGAGTTATGTTGAACTGTGTTGGCATTCGCCTGTTAGTTGCATTTAACACCCCCGCGTGATCAAGTGGGGATTCACACACCCCGTTAGTCGTTCTCTGGAAATATTGGTGAATTAAAGTGTATGTTGGAGGAGATCACACACACACGCAAGTAAAGTGAAACGACAATATTCTTTATTCAGCACTTGTTGGTGTGGTCGTTGTAGTTGACGGTCATTATGACCGCCTTGTGGTCACTGAAATGTACGGTCAAGAGTTGTTGCAAGACCGCGCGTATCAGACAGTTCCTCTCAAAGGCCAGGTCGATGTAGCTGCCGTTGATGGTGGTGGGAGCCTCTAGCGGTAGGCACGTCATGGAGTGGTTGGCGAGCATGTATTCCATCAACCACTCGCCGCCCTTTCGCTCGTCCACGTTAAAGTCCCCAACAACCACGACCGGTTCCGAGGGCTTTACGCGCCTGGCCACACTCTCCATCGCCGCGTCCACGTATTCGACGACGTCGTCGCGCGAGATGTTTGGCGCGAGGTAGAGGGTGACGACCACGATTCCGTCGCCCGAGTACGCGTCGGTGTAGACGGCACTGTACGGCGACTCGTCCCTGACCGGCGAGGTGGACACGGCGTGCGACACGACGTTCGCGTAGACGTGACCGACGAGGTAGACGCCGCAGTACTCGCCCCAACTTCCGCTCCTGGCGAAGCAGCAGTCGTCGATGGGGAAGTGGGAATGCACGGGTGATGCGAAAGAATTCTTCTTGGCCAATCGCCCTAAGTGGGTATGTGCTAAAGAAATTAGGAACTCTTCTTGGCCAATCGCCCTAAGTGGGTATGTGGTGCGGACGGACGGACGGCGGTGGACGCGTGATTCAGGGTCGCTTAAGAAGTGCATTCGCAATTAATAACTTACTTGTCTCGGTCATTGAAGGTAAAAATCCGTAGTGCCAAAGAAAACTTCTGCACCACAACACTAAGTAAGTTTATAAGAGAGTCGCCCCAGAAGTTCTGGGAATATCTTGGTTCAAAAAACAACCCTCCTACTGTCGTTTCAGCGGAGGAGGAATTAGTTAAAACTAACTCATTTAACACTTACTTCCAGTCTGTCTTCACAGCTGACAATGGTAAAAATACGCCGCTTCTGTTTCAGGATAAAAACTTAAGTACTTTAAGCTTGCCTCAATTGTCTGAGCCGGGTTTGCTATCACTTTTATTGAACATTGATGGGAAAAAGGTTGTTGACCCGACGGGATTCCCAATGCGTTTTTAAAGCGTTACGCTGAATCAGTGTGTAAATACCTTTTTCTTATATTTTCCAAATCGCTTGAAGATTGCCAGGTTCCATCGGAATGGAAAATTGCAAAAATTCTTCCCATCCACAAAAGTGGTGACTCGTCTTGTCCATCTAATTACAGACCAATTTTTATTACGTGTACTTCCTGCAAAATGCTTGAGCATATTATTCTAAAGTCCGTTACTGAATACGTGGAAGAAAATGCTATTCTCCATTCCAATCAACACGGTTTTTGCCGCGGCATATCTACTGTCACACAACTTGTTGAGACCTTGCATAACCTTGCCAATGGCATTAACGATCAATCGCAGATTGACGTAGTCTTTCTAGATCTGTCAAAAGCTTTTGACCGCGTTTCCCATCCCCAATTGATCCAAAAGCTTACCAGTATACTGGGCAACGGACCTATGACCAAGTGGATCCAAAGCTACTTGACCAACCGCTACCAATTGGTTCAATATGGTGCACATGTCTCCGAAACGGTTCCAGTATTAGCAGGAGTGCCCCAGGGTTCTGTTTTAGGCCCCATGTTGTTTGTTCTTTTTATAATGACATCGCTGACGTAGCCGAAGTAAATATCAGATTGTTCGCAGACGATTGTATCCTCTACCAGCGAATAGACAGCTACCAGGATCAGTTAAAACTAGATGAGTCGCTAAAAATGGTCGGAACCTGGTGTCGAGAGTGGCAAATGCAAATAAATACTGAGAAAACTGTCGCCATGTGAATAACAAAGAAAAAAACGAAGGCAAATTTTTCGTATTCACCGGGAAATGTCCCACTTCGCAACGTCGCTGTCTGCAAATATCTCGGCATCTTGATATCGTCCGAACTAAATTGGACTGCGCATGTCGAACATGTTACAAAGAAGGCTCTCAGCAAGTTATTTTTTCTTAAGTGAACCCTTCGTCATTCGACACCCCAAACAAAACTTCTAGCGTATACCATGCTTATCCGTCCAATCCTCGAATATGCGAGTGTGGCCTGGTTACCTTTCACAAACAAACATGGAGCCGCTATTGAAAGAGTACAACGTAAAGCAGTTCGTTTTATATATAACCGTTATACGCGTACCGATTCGCCCACTGCTATTTTGAAAAGAGCGGATCTGCCCACCCTGGCGAGCCGCGCCAAGCTTCATAGTCTGAGATTTTTGTATCAGGTGCTACACAACTCTTTGAAAATAAATCCAGCCAGTTATGTTAAGGCTAACTGTAAGCGCCTAACACGAAATAAGCATTGCCATACATTTGATGAGTATCCCTTCAATAACAATGTTTTTGGCCACTCTTTTTCTCCACGAGCCATACGCGCTTGGAATGCCCTGCAGCCCACTGTGTTGACACAGCCGACAGTTGACAAATTTGTTAGTAGAGCGAGTGAATCTGTACTGACTTTTATGTGGCCGTGATTTCTTGAGTTGACGATGTTGCAAGTTTTACCTCTGTCTGTGGAATTACGTGTTGTATTTGTTTTTTATTTACTTGCCCCAGCAATTCAACCGATGTTTTTATTCATGACGACTCTTTGCCTATCACTACGCCGAATGTTGCACTACGTCCGAGATATATGCTTGAAATCTCAAGTGCTTGAAACATGTATTTTTAGCCTGTGTATTGTTTGTTTTACAATGTGTCACCACTCCTGTAATAATCCCATCATGGGATTGACAGTATCCTGAAATAAATAGTTGAAATAAATAAATAATAGAGTTGAACTAGTCAAAAAGGCATTTGTTTCAAATAGGGCAAGGTAGGGTTGCATTCTCAGGGTCCGTTTAAGGTACCTAGCGTAGCTTATACGAAGACATGGCAGAACAATACCCATCATCACAGGCTGCAGCCACGATTTTTATCAGACTTGCTACCATAACTACCAAGACCGAATGCTGCCTGCATGTGTATACCAAAACAATCAACAATAAAAACTCTTAAACGTAAAGCGCGCAAAGACGCATACCAGCGCACAACAGCGCTTTATCCGCCCGTGAACAGAAGTCTTCCCTGTACATCCCACTACCAAAGACGCCAGTAGAAATCTGCGAAATCAGATATACAGTGCCCAATGCTAGCCACATGTCCCACTTTGAAAGAACACATTCTCTTTTATTTCGAATTGGAATTTGGAATTTTTTATTGACCCGTCTCTTCCCTTAGCGCACTCACCTAAGTGGCTTAGTGAATAACACCATATGCTGATGAGCTCGAAGAAACGGGTTCAAATCTCGCCCGCGGCTGCCGCTTTTCTGGTGGAGGCGCCTATGTGTACGAGGTTTTACACGCGCTGATTAAAATCACCAGGTGGTCAAAATTATTCCCAAGCCCACCACCCCGGCGCGCCTAATCACCTCTGCAGCGTCGGCGCGTTAGATTTCACAATCAATCAATATTCCCTTATCCCTCTGTTGGGCGTTTAAGATTCTTTCTTCGCCCACTTAACTCAATTTTTTCTTCTTGTTGGTTATAAAGCTGATGCCTCAAACCAATAACAAACGTAAGTGTATCTCTTTCTTTCGTTATCAAGTTTGTGGCGCTATCGATTTAGCTTTTATGATTATGTACGTAAATAAACGATACAATTCTAAAACTCTTTAGGAGCTACATAGAGGAAACGTAGCCACTGATGATGCGGAAGGTCTTCTTTAGTTTTTCCAGCAATCTCAGACTTTTGCAAAGCCAATATTTTCCTTTTGTAGATTTACTCTCCCGGCTGGACCACTTAGAGTTGTCGGCACTGCGGTTTCCTTGTACAGCATTTGCGCCAGCGCTATTATAAACATGTAGCTTGGCCTGTTTGGGCGCCACTGAATACACCCAAGCAGCCAGTTTTGAAAGCATCTGTGGGAGGCTCTGCTTCGCTCCCCACATTCACTGCTGCTTTTGCTGAACTTTCGCGACCGAAATTGGCCGTTTGTATGATTTACAAACAGAATACTTATGTGGATCAGTCACTCTATCAGGAAACGGGGTGTGCTTCTGAGAGTGAGAGGGTTCTTGCTGCATCTTAGTGTGATAAATTCGGCCGGTCTAGGTGCCATGTGTGTCACAGACCGGCATCGCGAAAAGGCCGTTTGCATGATGGCGAGTGTAGTTGCACTGCACTTTTATTTACTGACAATGTCTCCAGAAGCAGCGTTTCCGCAGATGGTCATGGTACGGCTCCACACTAAAATGAAAATCCGTTTTGCTCACCCACTCATATAGTGCATCATCATTCCTGACAGCACGAAAGGTACGTTTGTCAATGAAAAACCTCAGATATTGATCGTCCCTATTGACAAGCCAGTGTGTCCTATATTCGTTACCATTCTTTAAAAGAACGACGATTGATAATGGCTAATTATACTCGTTATTTAGACCAAGACCAATGTACGTCGTGTATTAGGAGCGTAAATGACTAGTATAGACGGTATTTATGTTTTTCAAGTGCTCACGAACACCGCAAGGGCCTGCTCGGGTGATGCACGGGCAGCTAAAGCATACCAAAACCCATCATGTGTGAAGGGAAATTCATAAAATTTGTTAAAATAAATGTGTAGGTACTTATAAAAATACGACAGTGTTACAGGAAGCAGAAAGGTTTCCTAAACAATAAGAGCGTAGAGGTCGTGTGAAGAGGATGGTCTAATCAACAAATATAAGCATAAGAAAAGTGGTGCTTTTGGCGCCGAAACACAGGAACAGAGAAACAAGTGCGTCTGCGACCTGTCTATAACTTGCGCATTCAATATGTGAAAGATTTCAAGGAGCGTTTTAAAATAACCATGTCATTGCAAAAACTGTCAGTAAAAGAAGGAAAAGAGTGTTAAATAAATGTCGGCATTAGTTAGCTGATTCCAGGATCAGTGTTGTGTCAAAATGAGAGCAACCATGTGGCGGCAGCGGTCTGCGTGGAACTCGCATGTGGGTGCGGCTTTTATTGCAAGGGCAGGCAAACTTGGAATGAATGCAGTTAAAAAGACAAAAAGATAAATTACGTCACGCCTGGAACGGGTAATCCATAGTTCATTTTAATTCAAGTGCTTAATAAGTGCGCCGGTCAGATTATGCTTCACTGGAGACTAATATGAAAATATGGTTTTAGCCGAATCCTTTCTAGTCGAAGGGACGACGAATGGCATAAAAAATTGCAAATTGTATTCGCAAAACCGAGCTTCTGCAAAATTGAGTTGCTGTAGAGGGAGACAAAGCGCGATCGGTCGGTGTGTTCACTGGTTGCCCGGGAAATCCCGCCAAGCGTTCGGATACTGTAGTTGGTCAGACGGTTCATGTGTGAGTTGAAGGGAGTTTTACGTCCATCGTTACACCCTACTAAACTAGCGCGTTTTACGCGCACACCAAGAAGTAGTATGGGATAGTGAGCGGGGCCGTCTTACGAGTATATGTTATCACGATATTTTTGGAGAGCTTAAGCTTTAAGTTCTTGCTGTCACATTATGATGCAACTGCGTTGAAGCCTATTTGCACCAGGACGCGATCTTCCAGTGAAGAAACTCCGCGATATAGCTTCGTACCATCGACATACTGGAGAGGGAACAGTGCCTTATAACACGGTGGACGTGATTACAAAAATGGTAAAGAGAACAGAGCCCAGTATCGAGCCTTCAGGTACCCCTGATATCATCTCAAAAAGCCGGTAGGTGACACCTTCATGATAGACGCATTTGGACGTGTTTTTTAAATACCTGTCCAACCAATGACCGAACACATTGGATGGACCGTATGCCGGCAATATGCGAAGCATTAGGTCGGGATTAACAGCGTTAGAAGGCCATGCTGGAGTCGAAATATTTTGTATCTACCTTTTGACAAGATAGCACTGGAGGGGTGATGTCGTTTTGATAACATGAGAAGTTAGATTCTACTGACTTTCCAGGCATGAAGCCGTGTTGGTTGCAATATAATAATTAACGCATTTTTGCTAGAAGGTAACCATGCATGACTTTCTTGAACACTTTGGAAAATGACCACTACAGGGAGATTGGCCTTTGGTTTCTGGGGATCGTGTCTATTCCGGACTTATGGAAGGGGAAGATAATGCCTTTTTCGAGTCTGTTTGAAAATGTTGCTTAACAAGTGATATGCGTATGATGTGACGGAGCAGAGGTGCCAATACAGCTCAACAGCCATTCACATTGCAGCAGGAGTGCTGTCGCAGCGCGCTGACTTTTTCGAGGGGTGCTTCCGGATAGTAGACCCGACATCATTGTCGGTAATGCTCAGGGGATGCAATTCTGGCCGGAAGCACAATTTTGCGGCCGCTGTCAGAAGACGACGGCATGGTTGAACAAAATTGACGTGCAAAAAGTTGAGATACCCGTTTTAGGTCAGGCACAAACTAGTCACCACCCATAATAGTCATTCTAGCGCGTGCATGACGTGTGCGGAACCTAATAAACCGCTAGGACTCACAAGGGGAGTGGGTAAGAGATGATTCACCGTAGTAGGTATGGATTGTTTTGCCCCGGGCCGAAGCATGCCTCGCCACTTTTGACTGAAGCAAACTGGAAACTTACTGAAGCGATATTTTGCGGCTTTGGGATATGCTTGTCTATAGCGATTTGCACAATCATGATAAGCTCATTGAAGGCCACGTCAACAAAGAACCTGTTGTACAAAGAGGACCAGCCAGAATTGTCGAGAAATTGATAAACAGATGTGTGATCACCGCAATAAAACTCGTGGAAAGGAATGTCCCAGCTTATGTCTTGCGCCATGGATACCTGAGCCGTAACTGCAAAAGGAGGATGCCGCGCAAACTGCCACAATGAGGTTGGGGAATTCATCAACATCGACACAGCTACAGTTTGTGAATACAAGGTATAGAAGATTTCCATCAGGGTGTACATGTAATAAAGCTGGCTGGATGCCACTGAAAAAAAATTAACATGTGAGCTGTTGTAGACTTTCCACTGACATTTTCTGTGTTGGCCCGCCAAGAAGCAGGTACAATAAAGTCGCCAGAGAAAAGAATTTTATAGTTTTCTGGTTTTAACTTCTCAGGTAAACTCTGTAGAGCTGATGCAACCAGACATTTTAGAGCGGAATGAAAATAGGAGAACAATTTTCGCAGGTTTAACTTTCACCTCAACCCATAGGTATTCACAATACAGCTCAAGATCAAGCGGTCTGACCGCACAACATTTATTCAAGGCACTGAGAGCTCCGCAACCATACTTTTCCCTTGTCGAAACATAATTTCGGTGATTACAGAAAACTGTGTATGCATCCGTAAAGTAGTCGGCAGAAACCATGTGGCGAGGTAACCAAGTATCCGTGATGCAGTACACGTTATTATTGAAGGAGACGTTGATATAAAAGGGGTTAGATTTTGTACGTAACCCACAAACAGTTTTATAGTAGATTGTGAAACTCATTCATAATGCAACATATAACGGTTCCTGTTTCATTGCAAAGAAGATAGGGATTGAAAAGGCAGCGCTCTTGCATTGCGTCTTTTCGGTCCCGGTCGTTTTTTTGCGATAAATCGTACATAATGGTCTTGTATTCGTGGAGCACCCGCATTCATCTGCTACATATATCCTCAGCAAAAAGCGCGGGGATTGGCTCGTATATACCGTCTTCACGAATAAACGTCTCTTCTAAACGTCGTCATATTGCAAAGGGAGCCCGCAGAATCTAGCACGAACCGAAATCAGAGGATGTCCTCGGATGCCACACTCTTTCAACAACACCTTTAATTTGTTGTGAGCTCCATGCCTTTCATACTTCCAAAATTGCGTACGACGAGTAATCAGCTGTTCGTACAAGCCAACAAACATAAGGAAGGCGAGCCCGCAATTTGTGTGTGTGATTACAAAAACGCCTATTGCTTGAATTTGCTCCACATCTGTGCAAAGCCTCCGCTGGCTTAGTTTAGCAAAGTAGCTCTGCATTTCGCATCACGTTCGTCTTGTCAGCCGTTTCTCGATCCAGTTTCGACGAATGTTTTTAGCGTTTCCAAAGCTGCACTCGGTTTTTTCTTCACCGTTAGTGCTCTTCCGTTTCTTCCGGGCTTGCAGACCATTTATTTCCGTGAGGTTTTATTGCCTTTACAAGGTTCCTGTTGTAAGGCATGATTAGGCGAACATTACGCTTTACAGAGCCCCGGAATATACTTTTTTGCGTGGGTAAACCGTAACTGTAACTTCCAGAACGTTGCACTCATGGTGGACTGGTTTGGACCCAGCGGCGCGAATGCCAACATCTGCTATTTAGGTTCTTGTCCTTTCGCACTTCTCTTTTATAAAGTTCTAGAGCCCCTTTCCACCAAATATGTATCTCGTAGCAGAAATAGTTTTACAGTTTAAATGTTTTCTTTTTCTTCGGTACCAGGGTGTCCGCGCGGCCGAGTCACAGGCAATTAAAACCAGCTTACTTCCAGGACAAGGTGACCTTTTGAAGGCCATGCTCACGTTATCTTAACAAATTAAAACTATTATGTAGGCGCATTGGAGGTAAAGTTACAGCCAAAAGCTGAAATATAAGCAGTCACTATATGTTCGAGAAGCTTACAGTCATTGCGGGCACGGTTGGACGGCGCAAGCTGAGCTTCAAACTAGCCAGCTGACTGTCAGCCGAGAAGCTCATCTTCTCTTGAGAAGCTTCTCTTCGCCCAGGTGAGCTTCCACTTAGCTAGTTTTTGTAGCTATAAATTTGAGAATGGCAGTACTTTACCTTGCCAATGGCCAGATGTCAGTGAATCTTATAAATTAGCCAGCATGTCAGCGGTTTCCATCAGAACCGTACGTGTAAAACGCAAAGCGGAGAAAAGCTGGCTCATTTATCGCTACAGGAGTGCGCGACAACTTCGTTGGCGGAAACTTCTCCCGCTCTCTCGCTATTTTGGCGTCTGAGCCCTGCTCTCAGCTCTTTGCTCTCCGTGTCGAATGTAAGAAAGTATGAAGTTATGGCGTCTCCGGAAGTAACCATCGTGCCGGATACCTGAAGGGCTACGCTAGAAATATTCCACTATGCTAGCAAGGCTCTCGCGGACACAACAGAAATTACTAATCAGATAAGAATCTGATCACTCTGGTGTAGTATTCGGCGCCTACCTTCTGTGATCAACCATATGATCTCTCGCCCTTCAGTCCGCTGCAGCTGTAGAGAACCTGTGCACAGGGGCGGTCAGACCTGCGATTCAGCAAATGGCGCTAAGAATCTCTGGGTCCAAACAGGCGGCCATTGAAACTTTATCCTCGCAACGTTCAAAGCACCAATCCTCTCTAGTGAGACAAGCTTAGGTGTACTACTAGAGGAACTCTCGGTAATTAAATGTGATAATGCAGGCTCAAGCAAAGCTTTAAGGACAGGAGAAGGCTCAGTGGAGCTAACTATTGGGAAGATTCCGTTTTTCTTTTTAACCCCCCCCCCCCCCCCCGCACAAGCCCTCGATAACCGCCTTTGTGGCGGCGCGCATTACGGAACGTCGGCTACCACTTTTGGCCACCACAGACTTGCAGTTACGCCGTGGAAGCTGTAAATTGAGACAGAAATATACTTTCCTATTTTCTTCCTAACAATCGCACTACAGTCCTTACTCTTATCCATTGCAGCACCCAGCGCAAAAAAATGAAATAAACGTGTTTGCAATAAAGGAATCAACGGAGGACCCCAATTGGAAAAAAAGACGGCTTAGAATATTCCACAGAGAAATCGCAAGACCTGATGAGGAGTTTTTTCCCATTATCCTGTGAGGCGCGGCTCTCGTGATCAAGCGTAACAAGCAATACGGGTTACATATAGTGCAGGCCTAAACACAAACCAGCTAAATGACGAGCTTTTACAAGCTCGTAGAATGAGCAATGAAGAAGGTAATAACCTAGTTCACGATTGGGATGGCCGGCTTGATCACATTTGTGGGTAAGACGCAAATGAGAGAAAATTCAGTAGTAAACTTCAAAATGGACAATCGCAACACTGTAGGAGATACATTGGCGGGATTTAAGAGATAAATAACCTGAGGTTAAAGAACACGTTCTTGCCCAAATGAAACAATAGTAGCTAGGAAGAAAAATAGTCCCGATTGAAGTACCAAAAATTTATTTGGCTTCGCTTTGGGTGAAAATCCGGGTATCGTCCAAGATGTTGAAGTGCTAGCTGAGAGTCGGAGCAGCCATCACAAGATGATTATATACAATCTAAGGCTGATTCTTGGACGCGAAAGAACAAAACTTGTGAAAACTACGAAGCCCCCAGGAGTAAGTCAAAGCCAGATGAGAGGAATTTTAAACTCTTAAAGCCAATTCCCGCTTTGAACGAGCAGAATCGGGTCATCGCAGACACAAAAAATGACAACTTCAAATTGGCACTGAATGAATCAGCAACAACTGCGCGAGAAGCAACGTTTCGAGAACAAACTGCAAAACTAAGAAAACGTCAGAACTTATACCAAAACCTAAGAAGAGGAAAGTGTCAAATACGGTTGATCACATTGAATTATCCGAGCGGTCAGAACAGAATACACAAATAACACAAAGACATTCCTGCATATAGCAAGGTCGTGATCGAGAAAACGCAGTGAGTAGGGGAAGCCTCAAGGCAACTAACTTAAAGCTAGCCATCGGCAAAGACAGATTGCACACACTCACATATAAGAAGAGAAAAATTAGAACAACTTGGAGGAGATCATGAAGTAGTAGAATTCCACAGTAGAATATTTTCCAGTGTTGTTAGAGCACCGGAACTACTGAGAATACAAGCGCAACTAGCGGTGTCCAACTTGTAAAGAAAAAAGTGTGAAAGGTTGTCAAATGCATGCGAATAGAAAAAGCTGCCGGTGACGACGGCATAGCTGTACATCATTTCAAGAGAGGAAATATTGTTCTGGGAAAGCCTGCTTTATGTTTCCGGAATGATTGAAGACTTTAAATATCCCATAGCCTGAAGAAGCGCCAACATTTTTCTCATTCATCAGAACAGAGATGCCACGGGCCTCAAAATTAACAGACCCACCTGCCTAGTTTCAGTTCTTTGCAAGCTGTTTACCAAATTCATCGTAAGCCGGATAGGTGACTTCCTGGATTCCCATCAACTCTGAGAGCAGGTTTTGTTTAAACAAAAATACTCAACCATAAATCACGTGCATGCAGTCAACCAAGTGATAAAAATTCCGCCGAGGACACTAAACCACTGTATACGGCATTTGTAAGTTTCAAGAAAGCGTTTGTTTCTGTCGTGACCGCAATTGTTTTAGACGCAATAAAAGACCTGGGACCAGAGTAAGCGTACACAAGACTTCTATCTTGGGGAACAGCGCGAACGAACAGGGACACAATAAGAAAGAAGTGGACCGGACTAGCGCTGACTTTCAACTCGATTTATTGGAAAAGACGTAACTACTTATACATACACAGAATCCTCCTCCTCCACCACGCCATGCCAACTCTCCCACCAACTCGCCCAACTCGCCACCCTGCGACAATATTTCTAGAAGACATATACAAAAAATGCATGGGAAGGATACTGCCTCCAATGCAAAGCAGTAAGCTTCCGATTCGAAATGAACTAAGACAGTTAGATAGCATCTCACCTTAACTATTCACAGCACGTCTGGAGGGAGTATTTTGTAATCTTCTGTAGGAAAACATAGGATCAAGTTTGTGGGGCTAAGAATAAATCTGAATATGTATGAAGCATTGAGTTATGAGAAATAAGCATTCACGGCACATGTTTTTCAGCATAGGAAACGAAGCGCTGGAAGAATTAGCAGGATGTAACTGCATCAAACAGATGGATAGTGCTGACCCCAAACACGAACGAGAAATCCGGCGTAAAATCGGTATGAGGCTGGGTTGCACTTGGATACTCTTTCAAAATATCAAAAAGCACTCTGGCAAGTAAATAAAAATCTACAAGTGCATACCGCCGGTGATTACATTCCAGCCTATAATGCGGCACTCAAATAAGCAACTCAAAAGCAAACCTAATTTAGCTGAATGGGCCAGGCAACAAACAATGCTACGAATAACGCGAAGGGACAAGAAACCCATCACTTGGATCAAAGCAAAAACTAGAGACGAGGACATAATAGTTCAAATGAAAAAAAATGGCCTGGGGCTGGCAATGTAGTGACACAAAACGACAACCCCTGGGCATTAGGGTGAAAGAGTAGATACCAAGCGAAGAGTATAAAATAAGGGGAAGGGCAAAACCACGGTGGAGTGGTGCAATTCGGCGATTCGGGTTTAAATATGGACTCAATTTCAGTAGGACTTGAGTGGTTAGAATTAATTGGTAGAGTCCTTCGTCTTCCACAGGACCTCAGCAGGCTTATATTAATGATGATGATGATGACAAATAATTTTTATAAAAGGCACAAGTAATACTCACTTATTTGGCAATCACATCCAAGAAATATTGTTCTCTATGACGTATAGTTTTGAAAAGAAGCCGCATTAGTTTTTTGCGCTGCGAGAACCAAACCAAACTCTCACTTTGCCAATATCAGGACAAATCGAAGTGACAATTGAATGCACTTGTGCCTGATTCATTCGCTGGGGGCAATGGTGATATTCTACGACCCTCCCCGATGCCCGGAAAAGCGGCCACAAAGTGAGCAGACCCGCGGTCCTGGATAGCCATTGTTGGTTTTCGAGCACCCTACCAAGATGCAGCTGCTATTTGAATTACCCTGAACGTACTATTTGCCTACAGATCTCACCATAACAACTTTTTAGTGCGCATAAAGGCTAAAAGAGAACCATAACACATCATGATCAATTATCAAACACCCAGCAACCATCCTCAAACACCTCGGAGAAGCGGCAGCTGGCGCTGCAGTGATCAAGCAGCTCGAGTTCTATACGTCTTTTCCTTTATTGCCAAGTGAATGTGTGATCCAGCCGAAGGGTTAATGACCTATTGAACCTGTTTAGAGGCCTCGCCGTTTGAAATACCTTTTCTGTGATTTTGCATCAGTGGCTACGCTGATTAGAGCTACGGTGAGCGTGGTTTTTATTCATTTGGCAATTTCGCTGTTACTTTACTAAAATCGCCAGTCGACTCATTCAACTTGTCAAATTGTGGGAACAGCCCTGCGATAACGCCAGTATGGGTTTTAAGGGGCCATCCTGTAGGGAAAGTTCTCTCACAATATTTTACCTACGTTGACACCAGAATATAGGTGTCACCACAGAGCTACCCCCGTGTAACAAAAGAACCCGTTTATATCTGTAAAACTATGAGTGCTAGGAGGTACAAATGTGGTATACAGGTGTTTCAGAACATAAAAAATAGAATTTCCAAAGTAATATAACTTATATTGCATATTTATCAAAAAATTAGGAAACTTCGCGCCGCTCCTTCCAAACACATCCGACATGATTAGTTGATTCTTGAAGTTTGCGATGATGGCAGACGTAATTTAAAGATAATATAATTAAAATAACAATATATATTATCAATATAAAGAACAAAACGGGCTAACTGTTACCGTAAGTAGCCATAGGAACTACTTTTATTACACTCACCACGGTCACTCATCATTTCCCGAGAAAACCAAATTTATTGTCAAAGCAATTTTCAAACTTTCTTAAAGTTTAACTGAAACACCCTGTGTGCTCTCCAAAGTGGAGTTTTACGCCCCAGACGTAGTACACATGTGAAACGTTTTCGATCAATTCAAGCGACCACTTATCACCGCATATCATACATTTGTTACACATGTTTTCTTGGCGCGTAACTGTTCCAAATGACATCCTGTTCAAGATTCATCCACAAAGTCAGAATTTCGTCAGATTTTCCAAGGTATCATCGGTATTACTAATGACAGCGTTCCTTTATGAGATGGAATCAGGGGTATACTTCTGGCCCGCGTAGGCTAGGTACTGTTACAGTATTTGTGGAAGTTTATTTGTTATTTTGTAACGTAGCCGACACCCTCACAAAGTTCACCTATTTAAAAAAATCTTTAAAATTATGTCGTGTTCGCACCTAAAGTGAATCGGCGCCTGAAGATACGTTCCAGGCTACTGCTCCACCAATCAGGACACAGCACCGCTACGACAGCGGCGCATTTACCAAGTGCCTCCACGCAGGTCAATCGGCTATGTGCCTTCGCTTCTTGGGCTCCTCACATCGGGTCAACTACTCTGGCCCAAACTTTACAACAACTGGACAATTCGCCAACAAAAACCGCCAAAAACTGGATGTTAACGCAGCTCTCGGCTGGCCACACTGGTCACCCACTTCAGAGCATCTAAACGAAATCGTCGCGGAAACGAAGTGCCAGGCTTCTGCTCCACCCTTCGGGCCCGACACCGCTATGATAATGCTGCACTCACCATTTGCATTCATCCAGGGTAGTTACTTGAATGAAGCCTGTTGCTGTAAGAGTAGCAATTACAATTTTATTGCGTTGTGCCCATCCGAAGTGTGTGATGCAGTCTACCGAGTGTTTCTCCTGCGACAACGTCTGTGTGCTACTTTACTCGATTCATTGCTTGTGGTCTGAGCTCATGTTGAGACTAACCCCACGTGATAGGGCCGTAGGTACAGACATGCCTAATTCTACAACTGTCATAGGTAATAACAAGCTTCGCTTTTGCCTACACACTGTTAGCCGAATAGAAGGAGGGCAAGAAACAATATTGAAAGAAGTAAAAGGTGTTAAAAAACTCAAGCAAAAGCGATACCCAAAAAAGAGCTGAGTTATCAGGTAGCTACCCTTGAATTATTCGCGGTCTTGTTGACTCCTACCGCATTCAGCTCTCCTGACCTTGGATGTTTGTACCGTAAACAAGTACCTTCGTGGTATCCAGCCTAGTGGCGACGATGCTGAGCATAGGCTACGGCAGTCTATTCTGTTGCTTTTTTCGTGTTGAAGACGAATCCAAAGAGAACTGAAACAGCTCTACGGAAACTTTAATAAATTATGCTATGAGAAACAAAGCATTACCCCTACTCCTGCTCAATTCGAACGTGTTCACCGTCTGCGACAATTTTCCCAACCAAAGGCAAGACGCCCATAATAGCTCTGTGGAGTTGCTTGAAAGATAAACCACTCATTCTCTCTTCGGCGCACCATCTGAAAAGGGAACATTCTTCCTTGGTGACATTTTTTTAGCTACGCGGCCACGCAGGAAAAGGCTGATCGAGTTTACAAAATTGTAAAAAACACCCTTCATTTTGGCAGTCGATAACGTATGCATAGCTGAGAAACCTTTTGACACTGGTTCTAACGCTCTGGTGCAATCATTACAAATAAAAAAATATCAGTCAAATTTTTCACACTGACAGACGTCTATCGCCATGTCCCCGCCAATAAAACAGGGGGCGGAGTGTAATTGGCCGTTACAAAAGTGTTATCTTAACCCACAGTTGATTCTCACAGTGGACTCAAAATCACCTGGTCCGTATGCAATACTCGCACTGAGCAAATTGTTATAGGTCTGTGCCATCTTTCACCGGTTTTTTCCACTTTTTGTACAGAAAAACGTCACAACAGTGTCACTATTCCTACACAGTGGTGTATGATTTCTGACATTTTCTTTTAAGATGAATTTAAGTACCTCCAATTTACGGGCATAATCTCTCGTCGTCTTTCCGTACGTGGCTTGAATTTATCATCCTGACGTTAGGATTCAAGTTGTTTCTGCGTATTTCTGAACCCACTTGTGGTTCTAATCATTTATTCTTTATTTTACCAAGGTCGCTGCAAACGTTGGAAACATGTAATTTAATAGGGCTTTAGCGATCATAAAATACTTTGATTTTCGAGTGATGGTTGGAAGTGCACTTCCCAATGTAGATTTGAAAGAAATGGCATTTCTCAATGCGGTGGCTTCAGCTGTACACATTCATTGTAAAGACGAACTCGCTCTTGGAGGCATTGCTACCAACCATTTCCTGCTCTATTTGTGTTGTTTACGTTCAAGTATCTTATATGTCTTGTAAATTTTCCATTTTTGAACTCAAGGACCAGCTTGGGGAAAACAAACTTGCTGGCAGGGTGGAAACAAACGCTTTTAATCTTAACCCTGGAAAACCTACTTGTGTTGTGTTCTCCTAGAAGCACGGGATTAACGCGGAACCTTATATCGGTATTATGGTGGAGTAATTCCAATCAGAACGGAGCATACGTTTTTCGGCCTAATAATCGGTAGTAAACAAAGTATTATCCCTCTCTTAAAACAGCTCAACGAGGAATGCCTAAAAACAATGATTATATAAACGTGATGTCACACCAATCCTACGATGCTGATAAAGAACTCCTTGAACGTCTGTAAAAGGCTCTGATAGGATCCTGGTTTTACTATGGCAACGGGGGATACGGGTCCGACACTAAAATATCCCTGAAAGTGTACTGCACCTCAGGCTGCGGCCTGCATGCGGGGCTTTCCGTACTAGCCCAGTTGAAAGCCTCAATGTAGAATGTAACAGATGGAGCCCATAACGTCAGCGAAAATACATGGACATTCTTTACGCTTTTGAAATGAACCAATGCCCAACTATCATTTTAGGTCAGTCTTTTGTGCTACATTCATATCCCAGATTATCTAAAACGCCCATCTATATCGTCGCCGTTCTCATACAGAGCTAGAAAACACGCATGAGAACTCTATCTCCATTTAGATGCCGTAAAAACTACTGTTAATATTTTGTAGCCCCTTGGCATCTTCGTCGTATACCATGACACTTATCCTTTATACATATCGACAGAAACGGAGTTCCAAGAATTGCGATTCTTGAACATTTCTTGTCGCTTCACCACAAAAAAAAGTGTGCAGAATGTTATACTGACGCCTCAAAAACTGCCACCACTGTGTCGTGTGCTGCGCACGCATCCAGCTTGACTATTAGTAAAACCATGATTGTGCATGCTAGCATATTCATGGGCGAGCCCCACGGTATATATCTTGTTGTGAACAATATCCTCCAAACTAAAATTCCACACTCCGTAATCTATACTGATTGCTTTAGTGTTGTGCAGGCATTGTCAGAACGAAAAATTCTAAAAACAATGTTGCCAGTCTTCTGATAGCACTCTTGTGAAATAAGTGGATATCCTGCTCTCTCGCCCCACTATTATCATCGTGTGTTCGAATAAAAACAACATCGGGAGCGGGCTCCACGCCGCGTCCCTTATTCCCCATATTTTGGTGATGAAGCCCGAAAGAAGGGACCTCCAGAGGTGAGCTACAGTGAGTGCATTTCTCTTCTGTTCGACCGCCTTCTTACTCTGAAGATCAGGAATGAAGCCGCACAGAGAAGCAGCCGACTTAGAGAACAGCGGGGTGGCATCAGAAGAAGAAGACAGAAAAAACCCAGCCATAAGGAATACCTGCCCGACACAGCACGAGATATCCGTGAACGGTGACAAGACCGATACGGAGACAACGCTCACTTCTGCCTTCTGAGCCCGGTTGCCAGTTCTTAAAATAGACAGACACGACGCTGGACCGGACCAGGGTGGCCCTTCTCGAAAGGTGGCGCATCGTCAGACAAGACATCACGGAACTCATCGGCTACGTTGAAGAATTTCTCCCGACAACACGACCAGAAATAAGTTGGTTGACTGAACTTGGTAATAAATTGACCGAACACCTTGAAGCACTGCCCAAGTTTAAGTGAGAAATTGAAGGTGCGGTAGATATTGATAATCTCGAGGCCGATAATCAAGACGTATTCAACTTTGACTACTTGGTTTGTGTGGCAAACCTGAACTAACAATAGTGGAAATAAAGAAATCTCGAGAAAACTTAAGGACGCTTATCAAAAATTTAATTCGAGCAGACCACACGAAATACTGGGTGAATCAGACCAGATATTTGGAAAGTAACAAAACCTCAAATGCAAATTGCAATCATGGAGCGGAAAACGATGAAGGAAACATACAAGGAAACAGAATTTTCAAGATATAACCCCAATCGAGACCAACCTTCGTGTCCATTTATTTTGTCGAAACAGAACGCGAGACACGGGCCTTTAACACTACATTCTTAGAGCGAAAGGCGATGATTTCTGCTAGAACTGGAGTTTTGCAAACTATAGAAACCACCAGGGACTTGCAATAATTACCAGACACTGAAGATGTCCAGACAATTGCCAGACACTGAAGACACTGAAGATGCAGAGATGGCGTAGAGGCAGAGCATAAGCCTCGCATGCAGAAGGACCGTGGTTCGAATCCCTGTGCTGGACAATTCCCACCGGATAAAAAAATCCGCGTATTGATGGAATTGCACAAAGGGGCTTGAGGTGCGGCCTGACCCCGGCGACCATTGCAGGCAATGCACTTACTCACCAGAGCAGGATTGGCCACCCTGGTGTACTAACGGCCCCAACATCCCATGAATACGCCAATTAACCCACGGCCCTCAGTCCACAGCGGCTGCGAAGCAACTGACCACGGCGGCGGTCAGACCTGTGACGCAGCAGCGGGTGCTAAGAATCCCTGGATCCGGACAGGCCGCCAATGGAATCGGAACCTGGCATCGCCTAACGCGCGAACCTTCTCATGCGAAGCGAGTCTCGAGGTGTTGTTCGACGAATTAAAGGGCTATAAATGGAATGCAATAGGGCTTACCCAGGTTAGCAGAGCAGGTGAAGCTTTTACGGTGCTGAAAAATGGAAACGTCTTATGTTACTGGTGCCTAGAGGACAGAAGAGAACCGGGGAGGGGGATTTTCTAGTCAATAAAAGCATAGCTGGAAACATAAAAGAATCCTATAGCAATAACGAAAGGGCAGCAGCTCATGTATTTGGCTCATTAAGAGGTACAAGCTCAAGGTGGTGCAGGGATACGCGCCCACATCCAGCCACGACGACCAAGTAGTGGAACGCTTCTATGAAGATGTGGAATCGGCAAAGGCTAAAGTAAAAACACAGTATACCGTAGTTATGGGGGACTTCGATGCTAAAAAAAGCAAGAATCAGGCTAGAGACAGGGCAGTTGGGAACTATGGTCGGGGCTGTAGAAATAGCAGGGGGGACCTACTAGTTGTGTTTTCAGAACAGAATAACCTACGCATAATGAATACCTTCTTCTGTAAACGGGAGAGTCGGAAGTGGACCTGGAGAAGCCCGAATGGGGAGCGTAATAATGAAATAGACTTCATATTAGGTGATAACCCTGGCATCGTCTAGGATGTGGAAGTACTCAAAAGCGTAAGGTGCAGTGACCACCTAATGGTAACATCTCGAATTAGGCTAGATTTGAGGAGGGACCGCAACAAGCTAGTGCATAAGAAGCCAATAAATGAGCTAACAGTAAGACGTTAAGTAGAAGAATTCAGGATAACGCTGCAGAACCGATATTCAGCTCTTAACGAGGAAGCCGAGCCTAGGACACAGGAAGCCAGCGACAACCTTACACGTATTATCACGGAGTGTGCAGTAGAAGTCGGGAGCACTATGGCTAGACAGGATACTGAAAAACTTTCACAGGAGACGAACGATCTAATTAGGAAACGGCAAACCATGACAATCTCTAACGCAGCTGAAAGAATAGAACTAGCAGAGCTTTGAAGTAACAATTAGGCATAAGACAGCTGACATACGGAAGTATAATATGGAGAGGGTCGAATACGCTGTAAAGAATGAAAGTAGCCTGAAAGCTGTGAAGAGGCGTCTTGGGGTGGTGAAAATCAGATGTATGCACTTAAAGATAAGCAAGGCAATGTCATCAAAAATATGGACAAAAAAGTCATAGGGGCCGAGGAGTTCTACAGGGATCTGTACAGTAGCTCAGAGGAGATAGACATCCCACCAGTAACGACAGAAGTTGGCAAGACTTTGAAAGAAATGAAAGGGGGCAAAGCACCTGGTGAGGATCAGATAACAGCAGACCTCTTGAAGGGTGGCAGAGAAATTGTACTTCAAAAACTGGCAACCTGTATACGCAATCCCTAATGACCGCAATGGTACCGGAATTTTGGAAGAACGCGAACATCATCCTAATCCATAAGAAAGGCGACATGAAGCAATTGGAAAATTAGAGGCCGATCAGGTTACTGTCAGTCGTCTGCAAGGTACTTACCAAGGTAATCGCTAACCGAATTTCTGCAACCTTAGATTTCAGTCAACCTAAAGAACACGCAGGGTTCCGTAAAGGTTATTCAACAATGGACCATATTCACACGGTCAATCAGGTGATAGAGAAGTGCGGTGATTATACTGAACCCCTATATATAGCCTTTCAGATTATGAGAAAGCATTTGACTCGGTTGAAACTCTAGCAGTCATTCAGGGATTACGGAAACAGAGGGTAGATGAGCATTATGTAAGAATACTAGAGGATATCTAAAATGGGTCCACAGCTACCATCATCCTCCATAAGGAGAGCAGTAAAATACCTATAAGGAAGGGTGTCAGACAAGGAGACACAATCTCTCCAATGTTATTCACAGCATCTTTACAAAAAGTATTCAGAACATTGGATTTGGAACAGGTGGGAGTAAGGGTTAAAAGAAAATACCTCAGTAACCTGAGATTTGCTGATGACATTGCCTTGCTAAGTAACTCGGGGGACGAATTGCAAAGCATGCTTTCCGCACTGGACGAACTAAGTAGAACCGTGGTCCTGAAAATAATTATGCAGAAAACTAGAGTAATGATCAATAACCTCGGGATAGCACAGCGGTTTGAGATAGGTGGCGAGGCAGTGGAAGTGGCGAGTGGATATATATACTTAGGCCAAGTTGTGACCCCAGATCTAAACCATGAGGCAGAGATAATTAGAAAAATCACAATGGGGTGGGGTGCATGTGGCAGGCATTCTCAGATAATGAATAGGAGCCTACCATTGTCGCTGAAGAAGAAAGTGTGTGACAGCTTCGTCTTACCGGTACTCACCTACGGGGCAGAAACTGGAAGGCTCACTATGAGGGTTCAAGTAAAATTGAGAACAACTCAGCGCGCAATGGAGCGTAAAATGATAGCTGTAACATTAAGGGACAAGAAGAGAGCGGAGTGGGTCGGGGAACAAACACGTGTTAAGGACATATTAGTAGAGATTGAGAAGAAGAAATGGACGTGGGCAGGGCACTTAACGCGAAGGCAAGATAACCGCTGGTCATTAAGGGTGAAAGAGTGGATCCCTAGAGAAGGCAAGCGTCGCAGGGGGCGGAAGAAAGTTGGTGGGGCAGATGAGATTAAGATGTTTGCGGGGATAAATTGGTCCCAGTTGGCAGAGGACCCAGGTCATTGGAGAATAATGGAAGAGGCTTTTGCCCTGCAGTGGGCGTAGATAGGGTAATGATGATGATGGTGAAGATGTCCCAGGAGAAGCCTTGTAAAGGAGAAAGAGTGCTCAAAGAAACCATTGATAGGGAGGGCAAACGTATGGATTCCGCGAT
Source organism: Haemaphysalis longicornis (assembly GCF_048455015.1). Lineage (NCBI taxonomy): Eukaryota > Metazoa > Arthropoda > Arachnida > Ixodida > Ixodidae > Haemaphysalis > Haemaphysalis longicornis. Next base: position 51,642,479 of record NW_027526214.1, on the reverse strand, counting down.
ATTTGACACTGATTTTTCTGGCGAAAAGAAGGGGATATTTTTGTTAATACCTGACGTACTTAGGCCTCCATTGCTCAAACGTAAGACACTGAGAAAGCAGAACGTGCGAAAAAAGGACGGAACTGTTAAAATTAATCGTTCAAGGAAAAACGCCCTCAATGGCAGTGCACATAATTTGTCACAATTTCAAATAAATCACTCTCTCCAGCTGTTGTAGAAAATCCGAAGGAAACATCTTCCCGTTTTTCAATGAGAGGTACGGTAAAGCGCGACTCAAAATGCAGAACTGGAACAGTACTGAACACTACAAACCGTATATTGCGCTCGGAAGAGAGCCGCAACGAGAATACTACCCACGCACATCCGTCTGCAACAAAAAAATGATGTCTCGTCGAAACGGAAAGAAATACCGGCCACCAGGGCACACAAAAGTAATTCTACTAGTCTTAGAAGAGTGCATCTATGCGCTCCAGTGTCTCGGTTCTTCGGCCCACCTAATCCAAGGCATTCGTACAATCGATGGAGCTGGAAGCCAAGCCCTGTTGAACTCTTTTGGCCCACTCTGACAAGAAATTTGGCCACGAACCATACCCATTGTCACGCGGGGGACGATGTTGTTGAAATAAGTGGATATCCTGCTCTCGCGCCCCTCTATCATCATCATAAGTGTGTTCAAATAAAGAAAGCATCGGGAGAGTTCTCCGCGGCTTGTCTTTTTCTCCACAAATTTTGTCAAATCAGTGTCAAATATCGCAGGATCCACACTTTTGCCCTCTCTAGCATTGGTTTCTTGGAGCACTATTTTTCGTTTACAATACTTTTTCTGGGGCATCTTCTGTGTCCTAAAATCTATACGTTCAAGTACCTCCGCACGTACATGACCGGCCCCGCTAAGACCGCAATTGAGTAATAAGGTTTGTGGAGGATGGCTACGACACTGCAGTTAAGATACCCAAAGACCATTTTGGCCGCAGAGACCTATTGCTTGTGGATCATGTCGATGCCCTCCTCGCCATAACTCCACTGAAAAGCCCTGCGGGCGTCGAGGGGCTGCGGCACTTGCATGACGAGATCGCCTTTTGCCTAAATGCGTTGCCTCACCCTACGACATCACCTCAGATGACAAGTTCTCATGTCACCGGCGCGACGTAAGGAAGAACGACATGCGGTGCCAGGCTCTCCTCCCTAGAAACAAGGCAGGATTGCATGCCGACGTGGACGTGCAGACAGTTAACCTTGCGTCGGTTAGTGAGGAAGGAGCTGTAACGAGCTCCTAGGATACACCTGCACCAAGACAGCTGCGTTTAGCGGTGATGACGAACTACGAACAGCAGTGGCTAGGAATGTTGCTCGAGGCAACGCAAACAATGGGAAAAGCCAGGAATATGTGAGTCCTCAAGTGTCCATCTCATGTTTGTCCACACATTCCTCACGCTGTCGGAAGTAAAAGGAGCAAGTTTAACACTAGCAACAGCTAACACGCTGGTGCCCACAAAAGCAGCAAGCCTCATTTCTAAAGGGAGCGTGAAGTTGACGGAAACAGATGAATCGCTGAGGGGTTTACGAAGCCACATGCACAACCGAGGCATCCCACCTCCAGAAAGCTGAAGGTGGCGTCCTCACAGGCACCTTAGTAAAGTTGCGAGTCCTGGCTATAACATTCTTGTGAAAACTGCAAATTTGCAGGACTGCTCAATAGGAAGTGATTCTCAGTAAAGTCTTGAAGTGCCCGCACCGAAAAGTTGACCACCAACTATCCCAGATAGAAATCAAGACCCATACAGACATGCCCACAGGGTTTTCCTCCCGCTACCTAGGGCTGACCTCTTAGAGGCCGCCGGAAACTGTGGGAAGCTTTGCGTCGTCCTCGTGCAGACAGGCTGAGACAACGACGAACGGTTCTGGTGCAGCGAACATCTTCCCAGTACCCGAGTTGCCGTGGTCCAGTAACGTCAAGTATAGACCTGCAGAAAACACGCGTAATTATCAAGCACCGCAGATATTCTTTGATCCATCGTTAAGACAAATTGTGCGAGACAAGGATGGCTACGACCAGCACCAGCTCTGTGAATCTCGGTCGCGTGAGACAGGGCGATACTGCTTTCATTCTCGGCACTCATCCTTTTTTTCTCGCTCTTCGAAGAAAAGGTACCTGTAGTCGCACTCCTCTTCGGATCCTATGTAGCCCGAGCAGCGATGCGCTAGTTTGGTGGCATCACTACCGCGAACACATGCTGCCCTATGTGATGTTGCCGGACCTCTGTTTTACCCTTTGCCGCCGCCAATAAAGTGCCCAGACAACATTCAACTGAACCAGCCTACTGGGAAAGAAATACAAAATTCTGTGCAAAAGTTCAAATTTTAAGCCAGTCTTCAGCCTTTGTGGCAAGGGGGATTATGTTCGATTAAAAACATCATCTGGAGGGATCTGCGCGGCTCGTTCCTTTCTCCACAAGCACCATTAAATTTATATGCCTTAAACCTAGAAGTGACCGTGTGCTGGCTCCCAGGTCACTCTTTGAATGCTGCGAATGAGACCGCTCATCAAACGTCCGCTGCTGATTCAGTTACTACACCAGTTGACATAACTACAGCTCCGTACACCGACATGAAGTGGCACATGAGAAAACAACTTCCAAAAACCTGGCAAACACACTGGAGTGAATAGGCACACAACAACAATTACGTGATAAAACCACATTTTGTACCATACAGCACTGACACACAACAGAAACAGAAGTTGCCTTTGCATGGCAACGGATAGGGCACACACATGCAATTCACTCGTATCTGCTCACGGGGTCTTCAAAACATCTGAGTAGCAGGTGCGCAGAGGCCCTATTCAAAGTTCGCGTACCCATTCAGTGCAAAGCACTTCACACCGCACGACGGAAACACTTCCCACTACTGCACAGACTACACATCCCGTTACACCTAGCCCTTTTTTCTCTCACTATCTGATATTTTCTAGTCTATGCGTTTTAGAATATTTAGTAGAAGGAAATTTTTTAGGCCGGCTTTCATACCACGCATATTCACAACCTTACCTACTACTGCCCCCCCCCCCGCGTTGTAGAAGTCGAGCAGCGACACTGCTTACCCCGAGGTCACTTTCATACGCTGTGGGCAACAGTGGAAATGTGCTGAAAGGTGAAGTGTAGAAACCGCAAACGGTGGCCGTCGGAGCCATGGTCAACCTCCGGTCAATAGGCGCCCTTCCTGTCTACCTGGCAGGGAGCTCTGGGACCACTGTGACTACCACGGTAACGTTAAAGGAGAAGTACTCCTGTTACCTGCTTAAGCCATGGCGCGTGGTTTTTCGGGGGCGCAAGGACCCTTTTAGGCGTGCGGCCCCGAAAAGGGCCCGCACCGATGCAACTAAGTTACTGCCCAACAGCCAAAAATTTTTTGCACCACAGAACGTCCCAAAATTCTCGTGATTCACTCTCTTGAAGCTGAAATTGCACTCACAAGCAGGTTCGTGTTTAAAAGGCACGATCTCTTGAATCCATTGTTTGCAGCAAATACAAGGCAAAGAAACTCTCATCAGGTGACATACTTGTCGAAGTATATACCAATGAGTAGTCAGACAAGCTTGTAAACCAGAGTGGCATGTGTGACCTAAAAGTAGCTGTCTCAGCGCACCGCACCTTGAACACTTCGCAGGGGGTGATTTCTGAACTAGAACTTTTGAATAAAAAAGAGCAAGATCTTCTTCAAGAACTGCGTGATAAATGTGCAACAGCTTTAAAACGAATAACTATGAGACGCTACGGCAAAGAAATAGACTAAACATGCTGTGCTAACCTTTGACAGAACCTCCCTTTCTCACACCATAAATTCTGCTTTCCTTCGCTGTGAGGTTGGCCGTTCATTTCATAACCCACGTAGGTGTTTCACGTGCCAGTGTTATGGGCATGGTAACGCCACATGCAGAAGAAGGCCGAAATGCGTAAAAATGCTCAGCGTGACCTCCATATCAAAAATTGCACCAGCAACACATTCAAATGCTTAAATTGCGAAAATTCCAACCAGCCTATTTCCGGTCTTGTGACGTCTTCAAATATGAAAACCAAATCGTACACTTGAAAGTCACTGATAACACCACTTTTGAAGAAGCGCGCAATAGGCACGCTTTGTTCTCGTCTAGGGCATATGCCGACACATGTCGCCGGGAGGGCTAGACGGAGGGAACCGGCGTCTGGTCGCGGCAGCGACACAGTACCGCAGTGCAGACACGGGCCTGCCCCCGCCTCCATCTGGGTTGCCCAAAGCAGCCCTGGATCTGCTCCGCTCGTTGGGGAACCAGCGGGGGCATTGGCATTCACCACATCAGCTGTGAGAGAGTGTAAACTCTCCAGTCCTGTTCGACTGGCCCCTGAATTCCTGACAGGTAAAGATGCGGGATTTGCAGGCTCTTCTTCTGCGAGCGGTCCACTGCTGCAGCATCCTGTGGCACGCACATCCAGCACATGTAGATGTACACGGGTGAAGGAGCCGGACCCGTCCGCTACTTCTTTGCCATTCGGTGAAGAGACGGGTGTGACGCAGGCCTCACTGGCTTCACAAACGTACAAAGAAAGGCGCCATCTCTTCAGTTCCAGAAAAATCCACATCCGACAGTTCAGCCAGCCAAAAACTAATAATACTCAAGGAACACGACACACTAAATCTCCTTTTTTACTAAATAAAATACGAAAGAATGCCTAATTCACTGCAATTGCAGGGGCCGAGTCAAAAGCTTGACGACATACATGAATTCACCAGAGTACCTGCCTAGCATAGTATTTCTTCGAGGAGCACCTTTGAATAGTCAACAAACTAACTCTCTTAGGCAATACACGATCTTTCGAAAAGTTAGCGGCGACTGCACTCATTCGTCAGGTGGTGTATCTTAAATTGTTAAAAGTCAGTGCCCTGCCAAAAACTAAACCTACAAACAAATCTAGAAGCTTTAGGGATAAGGCCATTTGTTGGTAGGCTAACAACTATACGCTCCATTTATACTGCCCCCGACTATCTCCTAACAACAACACAGTTTTAAGGTTATACAGATCAACTTCCGGCATATTCTTATTAGTAGGGGACTTGAATGCTCACATCCCACTCTGGGGTTCAGCAAGGACCGACCTTCGACGGCGACCACTAGAAAAATTCTTGTCCTCTGGCACATGTCTTTTTAGTAAGAAACAAAAAACTTTTTCAATGCAACACACGATATATTTTCTTCTAGTGACCTAGCGCTGGGTTTTGCCACTCGATTTACTCTACTTGAGTGGAGTGTTGTTGCAAATCCATATGGCAGTGATCACTTTCCTGTCATACATGTTTGGCTCACAACCCTGCAATTTCAACTATCCCTAGAAATTTAAAGAATAAGGAGCAAACTGGAACCAGTTCAAAGAATCATCTCAGCTTTTGTACACATCCATACAGCGTCTAGACATTGACCGAGCCACAGACAATATTACTGCCTGTTTGACCCATGCCGCACATGCCCCCATTCGCCGTGCTTCAATAAACACAAAAACAGGCGAAGACCGTGGTGGAACGAATAGTGTAGGACTGAGCGCAAAAAAATACAGCTCCGGGAACCTTCAGAAGATATCCAACAGTAAAAACCTTATATGGCAGTGATCACGTTCCAGCAATAACTGAGTTGGCTCACGACCGGGCTGTTTCAACCATCCCAATACCGTTTAAAAAAGAGGGATGAAACTGGAAGTTAAAAAAGTTATCTGACCTTTCTTCCACATCTATACAGCATCTAGACATTGACCAAGCCAGAGACATTATGACTGCATTTGTTAGTGATGCCGCACATTCTACTACTTCAAGAGCTTTAATAAACACATTCATAGTAACAGAGCTTACAGCACAAGACAAAGAGAAGAGGGCACAGCCACAGGGCGGACGAACAACTGAGTTTGATTACTTATGTCAGTGCTTTTTATACACACATGGGCAAAAAACAACAAAAAGAGGAGGAAACACTAAATCAACACATGAACATTTCAGAGGCTATGAGCGCCGCACCATACGACCAAACATTTATTTACACGTTAATCTACTTACTGAGCATGATGTACAATCAACATAACACATAATCCTTTTCTAAAATCACAAAAGCAGCTTGGAAACTAAAAAAAGGTTAACAGGATGGGACTTGCTGAGGCAAGAATAAAGACCGTTTGTATGTGAGGGCCATATAAGGAACGCTTACGTACTGGTCACCTAACTTGTAAATTCCGTGGCCACTAAGATTTCTCGCACGATTGATTTGGTTGCCATGATCGTCTACACAACGCTTTGGACCAAAAGCGGATGACATTTTCTATGGCAATCACAAAAATGCTGGGCGAGATGACCACTGAACGTTTTTGAAACGTTGTAAGGGTGTTCCGTCAATCTGTAATTTAGGCATCGGCCAGTTTTGCCGAAGTAATGCTTTCTGCACGAAAGAGGCACATAATAAAAAACTTTTTCGGAGCAGGAAACAAACTTGGGATGCTTCGTCGTACACTTGTTAAAAGTAGTTTGACCAGATTTTACTTGACGACACGTCAGCGATAGTTTCAGGTGCGCTGAAAAATCCACTGTCGCATTTCTGGCGCTTCGTAATTTCTTCAGGCCATGCGCAATTCGGTGCATGTGTGGTGCCACTGTAATGGGTACTTTCTTTAGTGAGTTGGACTTTGTCTGGCCCTCCTTTGATCTTTCTTTTTTAGTTTCTTCAACATTGCCACCTCAACGGACGCCTGCACACACGTTAGAAACCCCGACCAAAAGGCGCTGTGTTTGTGCCTCAAAACTGCTCTGGATGGCATGGGGGCCGGATTTTCTTAATGCGTATTTAAGAAAAGTATTGACGATTGCTCGTTTCAGAAGTTTCGTGTGATCTGAGGCATACGGAAGGATCGGCTTGTTGCCACGCGAGTCGTACTGCCAGCAAACTTGGTGATCTAGCTGCCTCTATCTCAAATCCAGAACCTTCATGGAGCCATTTGATGGCTCTTCCTTTTCCAGAACCAGTGGCGACGAACAAGCATCAAAATTGTCGGGAAAATTGTGGCATCAGCGTCAAATCACACAAAATATTTGTCTACAAAACGAAACACTTTTGCTGCGCTACAACCAGGTAAAAGACTTTCAAGTAGTTTGTTACGACTGGCCAAAAACAAACCACTGAGGATCACGCAATACAGGACCTGATACAGAACCAATAAAGAAAGGATACCGAAAGGATTCAATCAAATTCGGCATCCTTTCTGGGTACGTAACTCTGAAGAAGTGATTAGCTTTCTTCAAGATAACAAGGACGGAGTGCACAAGGAGTGCTCTTTTGATGTAAAGGACCTATATTACTAGCTACCGCAAAGTGATGTTCTGGCTTGTATTGAATAGTGTATAGATGAGCAAGACAAAGTGGCACTTCAGAACGACACAGGCCTGTCTGTAAAGGGTTTTTGTCAGTTGCTCACAGCGTACTTTACCCCTTGGCTAGTTCGGAAGGCGGCACGTACTTGCAAAAAACGGTGTCTGTATTGGGTCCCGTTTTGTGCCGATCCTGAGTGATTTGCTTCTGGCCAGTCGTGACAGACTAATTGAAAGTAACTTACTTGTTTCTAGCGTGGCAAAAGTGTTTTGTTTTTTAGACAATTCTTTGGGTTATTTGACGATGACTACGTAAGTTTCTCGTCCGTATTGACTCGGGCCCGGACCAATTTTTATGCTTGTTTGTCACCACTGTTTCTGACTTAGAAAGAGCCACCAAGTGGCCCCATCAAGGTTCTGGACTTGAGAATCTGCCTGGTAGATCACCACGTATGCCGCTAGCACGACCCGCGTGGCAATAAGCCGATCCTTTCTAATGCGTCAGCCCACAGAAAACTCCTGAAAAGACCAATCGTCAAAATTTGTCTTGAATAGGCGTTAATGAAATCCTGCCCCTATGCCATCCAGAGCAGTTTTGATGCACAAACACTGCGCCTCTTGTACTCGGGGTACGCAAGATGTGTGCACGCCGCCGTTGGAGCGTCAATGTTGAATGAACTAAAAAGAAAGAAAAGCACGACCAGCATAAGTCCAGCTCCCAAAAGAAAGAACCGAATTGCTGATGGCCTGAAGAGAGTAGGAAGTGGTGGAGATGTGAAAGTGGTGCGTTGAGCTCCCCTGAAAATGTCGCAAATGTGTCGTAAACTTAACTCTAATGTAACTACGCATAACAATTGTACAACGAAGCATCACAAAACGTTTGTCGTCTGCTCACAAAATGTTGTTTATTTTGTGCCTTTTTCGTGCGGAGTATTACGTCAGACAAACTGGCCGATGCCTAAATGATAGACTGAGGGAACACCATTACAAGGTTTCAAAACATTCAGTGGTTATCTCGCCCAGCATTTTTGTGAAAGCGATAGCAAATGCCAGCCGCTTTTGGTCCAGATCGTCGTGAGAAGGGAGCATGGCAACAAAGACGTGCAAGAATTTTTGCAAGCCACGGAAATGAACAAGTTAGGTGAGAAATGCGTGAGCACCCCTCCTATTACCAAACAGACGATAGAGTGTACATTCGTGGTGCGGTAAGTCCCACCAAGTGTATCTTTGTTTACTTTAAAAACTGCTCTTGGTATTTTAAAAAAATGTTGTGTGTTGTGTTTATTGTTTATCCTGCCCCGTAACTAGACTAACGTGTAAAAAATGTCAAGTCAGTACGATGCGACGCTCACGCCTGTTTAATTGTCACGTATTAATTCATTATTTTCTTTTTTGTTGTTTTTTGCCCATGTGTGTATAAAAACCACTGGCCTAAGCAATAAGTTTCAGTTGTTACTCAGCGCTGTGTTTGTTCCCTATTCTCTTTGTCTCGTGTTGTTATCGCTGTTAATATGAATATGTACTAGATTGCCCAATCTTCCGATTTACCTTCAAAAAACATAAAAAGCAAGCGAAGACCATGAAAAAACGATGAGTGTAAGACTGCACGCAAATAACAAAATGAAGCTTGGGGGAACTTTAGAAGATATACAACAGTTGAAAACCTCATAGGGCAGTAATAACGTTCCTGTCATACTTACGTTTAGTCACAACCCTCCAATTTCAACCATCCCAAGAAGGTTTAAAGAAGCAGAAGCAAATATGAAGTTCAAAAATGCACATCCACACAGCATCTAGACAGTGACAAAGCTACAGACATTCTGACTACGGTTATTATGGAACACCGCACATTCCCCCATTCTTCGAGCTTCAATAAACAGAAAAAAACAGGCAAAGGCCATGGTGGAACCATGAATGTGGGACTGCACACAGAGAACAAAGTAAAGCTTGGGGAACCTTTAGAAGATATTCAACAGTTGAAAACCTCATAGCATTGAAAGGAGCAAAAACCAAAGGGAGACGCATTTGACGTGCCGCGAAAACAGAGAGCTGGAGAACATTTTTGACCTCTATAAATTTATTTACTGATACACCCAAAGTACGGAAAAAAACATGAGCACTTCAGGGACAGAACAGGAACACTCTTCCACTTATAAGCACGACAGCTGACAAACTAGAGGATCGGGCCAGTGCCCTTGTCAAGCGTTTTGAACAGACAAATATCACGCGACGGCTATAATTCCCCACTGACAAAACAAGAATTCACCAATCCTCTTTGATAAAGTAGAAAAACAGCTCCAGGGGCAGACAACATAACCTACGAGATGATAAAACATTTACACTAAGACATGCTTTAAGCAATTTGTCTTTTTAACTTCATATGGCAAACAGGATGACTGCCAAAATTTTTAAAAGAGGTACTTGTTATTCCTGTGCTGAAGCAAGGAAAGAGACCCAGGTCTACCTAGTGCCTAGAGACCAATATCTTTTTTAAGCTGCTTGTGTAAGTTGTCAGAAAAAATAATAAATTTTCGCTTGCTTTACTTCTTGGAGATTCATGGTGTACTTGATAATCAGCAATCAAGATTTCGAGTAAATGGTTAAAAAATGACAATCCTATGGCCTTTGAATGTTAAGTGCGAGACGCTTTAGTTTACAAACAGTCTTGCATGTCGGTATTTTTTTACTTAGATAAAAGCGTGCGGTACCACGTGGGGCCACAGAAAATTGCTGGTCTTTGATTCATTTGGAGTCTGCGGAAACATTATAAATTTCGCTACAAGCGACTTATCTCACTGTACTTTCAGAGTTCGTGTAGGTTCCTTGCAAGTCGCAGACTGTTACCCAAGAAAGTGGCGTTCCTCAGGGGGATGTCTTGAGTTGCACGATTTTTATTGCCAAAATAAATTCCTTGTAAATTGTCCTGCCAATCTCTTTATTCTATTCTCGTCATGTGGATGACAACCAGATAAGTTTCAAATCACGTAACACAGCAGTTTGCTAAAAACAGGTACAAATAAAGGTTTCCAGGCTGTCGAAATGGGCGACTGAAATTGGATTTCGGATCAACACCGACAAAAGCCCCCATGTTTCGTTTTCTAGGCAGCAAGGCATCATAGTAAATCCACGCATTACGCTAATTGGAGGCCAAATGCCAGTGACGGATATACAAAAGTTTTGGGTGTTTTCCCATACAAAATGCTCACTTACATTCCGCACGTTCAGCAACTCAAAATGAAGTACGTGCAGTACTTAAACACACTTAAAGTTTTATCACTCCAGTCCTACGGCACCGCCAAGATATTCTTACTGAAATATTCCGTAGGCTAATTATCTCCAAAATTGACTATGGAAGCATTGTGCATCAAAAACAGCCTTCAATATGCTCAATGCTGTTCACTATAGAGTACTCCGGCTAGCTACAGATGCTTTCTGTACGAGTCCCGTTTGAAGTGTCTTAACATGTCTAACATGTGGTCCCTATACCACAAGCGTAAATTAGTGGGCTTTTGTATGCTTCTATGTTGCCTATCAACCTCAGCATCACTGTAACACAAATAAGTGATCGCGCTCCCGTTAACGTTCTCTTTAAACGCCCCTTACTTCACCAACCTTTTTTCTTTCCAGCCTGATCTGAGGCCTCTGAGATGGGAATATTTTTACGGACACACAGAAGACTGCTTTTTACGGGTTCTGTTGCTCCTGGGAAACTCCTACCCGTGCTGTGGGAAGTCATTTGTTAAAATAGGTAAGAACCGAGCCCATCAAGCCTAATTCAACACTTTCTAAGTCTATACCAATATCACCAATTCCCAGAATTCTACAACAACACATCCAAAACACGTTCTGAAGTAGCATGCGTGGCACTTGGATCAAATTTCTCCTGATAAAAACAATGAATTTAAACGGAAGCATATATACAGCAGAAACATACAGTAATACAATGGCTGCTGAACACATATTACAAACCAGAATACCTACTTCAGTAATCTACACAGACACACGTAGGGCTCTAACAGCTTTATCCTCTCGTAAACGCCACAAAATGCACATTTCAACCAGGTTCTAGAAACTATTGTGTGCTTACTCTATGGGGCTGCAAATTACAATCTGCTGGGTCCCCGGCCATTGCAGAATAGTTAGGATGAGCCTGCTGACAGAAACCAGCTGCTGCCGCCCATCACGATGAGGTTGACGTGACATTATTACCTTACACGGATCTGAAGGCTCTCATCAGACACAAACTCTGCGAGGAATGGCAAGAAGAATGGAACACACAGACAGAGAACAAACGTCATGTAATAAACAAAAATAGCAAAATACGTAACATACACGCGGGACAGAGTTATCAGGCTTACAATTTGAAAGTTACGTATAAGACACACATGGTACGCATTCTTACATTTTAAACAAAACAGAGAGATCCTCAGGTTGGAGATGTGGACGAGCTTTTACTGCCAATTAGATCATTGCCGAATGCAAACAGCACGATGCTGACAGAAGCAAACATTTGCCAGTACTCTACACGAACCACATCCCGATTGACTCAGCACATTTTCTTGCAAGCAATTCTATGTTTGAATGCAGTCGTGTTTTAGAGTATTTATTAAGCTTCGGAGTTTTATAAAAACTTTGATATCGACTATAATTGTTTCATTTGTCTCCCTCTGATGAGGGCTTTCTTCGTAATCACTGAAAGCTCAACTCCATTTCTATTACCACTTCAATTTCTTAGCAGTATGGTCCTCCACACCATTAGGTTGCTTTTAAGAGGGTGGCCCCCTACACCATTTTGTAACAATTTTACCTAAATAAGTATACCCCTAAGAAACACAAAAACCCTGATATTTGGCGCTCTTTGGCCAAGTAGCCCTTGCGCAAATAAACAACACATACAGCAACAACCTGCTAACCGAGCCAAACTCATTGTGCTTTACTGATTCTGCTTTCGTCTTATTGAGCGATTGTAGTGTTTATTCTTCCTCACTCACAAAACCACTGTTTTGGCGCTCTTTTCCACAGC
>NW_027526214.1:51442000-51629982 GCF_048455015.1 Haemaphysalis longicornis | reverse complement strand
CTTCACAAATCTAGTACAGAAAACTTTTGAGACGCAATTTCTCCTCGTAAAGCCAATTATAACATTTCGTTACGTGGAGGCAATGAAATGCATCTTAGAATCGAAAAGGGTGCGTCACCAATTATCAAGTATTTTGCATCTGTTTTAACGCGAAAGATACTTTCAATATGCCTATACTTCAATATTTTGACTAGTAATTCATGGATCCCATCGATATCACCGTTAAAGTCGCAACACTAATTGCTAACCTCAAAATGTTAAATTCCGATGGCCCAGTGGTAATAATTCTAACTTGTTAAAGATGCGGTAACAATTTCAAGTCACAATGTTTTACATTATTTGACAATTTTATCGTCCGGACCGATACCCAACGAGTGGTAAACGGCATATATATTTTCCGTCGTTCGCCTCATTGCCTCATCTATTGCCTCATTCCACTAACTTGCTTTTGTTGCAAGCTCCTTGAGCACATCATCTGTCATATATACAATCACCTTCAGACTAATAATTCCTATTTTATAAGCAACACGGTTTTAGAAAAGGCTTTTCTTGTGACGCTCGGCGGTTGTAACTGAAGGCTGACTTCGCCTAAACTTGGATAAGAGTCTACAAACCGATGGCATTTTTTTGTCACCTCTAAGACTTTAGACCCGATAGCCTCGTTCCGCCCTATTTTAGTGTTATCGTCACTTCAATTAAATTTCGTTAGACAATCGAGGCTCCGTAACTTCATATGCTGACGCCAGAAATTTCGAATAGTTTCACGTCACCCTTCACTGACGTCACATCAGACGTCTTTCAAGTTAGTGTACTTGGCTCTTACTCTGTTTTTAATATACAATAAACTATTGCCCACCAATATCTTCTCTTTATGCGTTTTTCGGAAGGGATTCAAATATGTATTGTCCCAGCAGCACATATCATAATCACATCACTTCAAAAACGCCTAAATCCCATTTATAATTGGCGTAACACCTGACAGATGATCCTTAACTTATTTAAATAAAAAATATTTGTTCTCCCGCAAGCAAAATATTTCTAACCAGACATTTCTATCAATACCACTGACTTCACAAGGGCAAAGCCACACAAATGCTTAAAGGTACTCATAACACGAAACTTGTCATGGTCGTTTTTTATAACCACAGTGTGTGCCAAATCATCGAATTTGTTAGGTGACTTACGTCGGAACTTGCATAACGCCTATACTGACATTCGTAAATTAGCGTATATAACTTTCCTTCGTATACAATTACAGTTTGCTTTATCTTTATGGTCACCACATCAAGGTTATTATTACGGACACGAAGAACAGAATCAATTCACAACTCAATGGGGCGCTTCATTTCTTGGAAGTATGATACACGCGTTAGTATTGCTGAAATTAAAATAAATATATCAATTGATCCATAAAAAATACGCTGCTCAATTGCTATTTTCCATGTTCTGACAGATGCATCAATTCAGTTACGCCTCCACGACGGCCTGTGGAAGCACCTATACGCAACTTAGTATCGCTTCAATAAAGGAGCCATGAAAATAAAACACAAACTAGGTTCATTTGAAAGATTGCCTCGTTAGAACCATACTGACACCACTCTTAACACAAACTTCGCTCAAATAAGCTACATAATTAGGAAAAAAAGAAATGACCATGCAACCCACCACCTCATTTTCCGCAACAGAACCTATGATGTCACACGAGAATGCTCTGCGATTTGCGAAGGCCAGCAAAAGCAAACGCAATAGGCAGGGCTTACCAGTTTGCATAGTGAGCTATATGCCCATTAAACATACTGCACATTCCTTTTATGACACTAAGAACGGTGGAGTAAACGGTTGAAGTTCCGAATAAACACCCAAGCGTGTACGCCAATGGATACGAAATCTACCGCCAGCCGAACTGGACATCTCGCCGTCGCCACCGTCGAGCAGACGAATTTTCGGGTTCGAGGCTCTTCGGGGCCAACGAACCGTCCCAGCACGCACAGCCGCGACCTTGCTTGGTATCGTCGATATCGTAATCCCTTTACAGGAGGTTGGCCGTCATATCGCGAACCAGCAAAGGTGAAAATACAAACGAGGGGAGTAAGGAACAGCAAGCAGCGACGAGATAGTGAGTGTCGTCGCAGTTTCGGAAGGGTGTTGGCTTGCTGCTATTGTTAGGAGCTCGTTTCCAGTTTACAACCACTGAAAACTTCAGTTTCTTTGAGTACTTTACAATGAAATTTCGTTGCTACGTTTTGGAATGCCCATGTAGTACGGGCAAATCGTCGAGGGAGTGCGATATCCTCGCCGGTGAGGAGATCTCCTTTAATGTGCTGCCCAATGACGAACATCGCCGAAGCAAGTGGCTACGTTTTGTGAACTTTGCAAATGGAGGAGAAAGAGAGCTAAAGGAAGTACGAGTGTGCTCGCTTTATTTCCGAGGAAGTTATTACGGCAGGGACCCTTACGTTAGCTCACTCCTAGGACATGGTGGCGCTCGTCGCCGACATCGTCAATTCGCCGTCAAAGTGCTATAACTTTGGGGGAAAAATGCCGTACACAACGCGCATTGACGCTCGTATCTTTCTGGTCGAAGCAGAGAGCTCGCGCGAACGGCTTTCCATACACGACACCGGTCAACTGGCATAAGCGTTACTGTTACTTAAATTGAACTAATATTAACCGTAATAAAAATACGGCACATACGTACCAGTCGGTATTCGTCCGTCGCCGCGAGCTGACGAGGCAGCGGTGCCGACTGCAGGGTGTTCGTCTGTTGTGGTTATCGCGGAATGGCCGCTTTTTGGCCCATCCGCGTATCCCACAACTCCTGCCGCTCGTGCACTTAGAAGCATTGAGCGATCAAGTGGTGTGAGGTTGTTAAGTGCAAGCCCGAGGTCCTCGACGAGAGTTTCGTTCTCCGGATCAGGCGATTCCATGACTAGGGCTGCGGGTGCACTAGGTTTTACTAGTATTTTTAAAATGGCCGCAGTCTTGGTTTCGGCACGATTTCCAGTTCCTGTTTGATTCCCGCGTGTGGGTTCTATATGGAGTCGACATACTAAGTATCTGTTTCATGGACCGGCTCGAATGACGCCATTGTTCACGTCACGAAATGTGCAATTTAGCGGGAGATTTAAAATTTTGGCTTAAATTGTCTTATTTTGAGTGAATAAAGCATCATTTGCTTCCGGTAAAGCGCTGAAAAATGAAACACCAAATCTTTCGAATAAAACAAACTTTTGTTTTCTCTTCATGGCTCCTTTAAGAATTCATGTTCACGCGAACATTTTGTAACATGGACTCCTTTAACTTATCTGCCTGCCACGTACCATTTCTTGGTGGAACGATCTTCAAAACGCCATCCCCTGCTTATCAAACCGCGATACATTTAGTGAGTAGCTTACCGGCCATTTTGATTAAAGTCTCATTCTCAGATCCTAATCTTGTTGTCATATTGCAAATTGTTTTTCTTTTCTGTGTAAAATTTTATATTGTGTTTTTTTTTTTTCAGTAAAATAACTATTTTTCAATATTGTGAAATGATGTTTTTATTAATTATGTTTTCCGCCATCTCAAAATGCCGCTGTTTAACTTTTCTATCCCACCTGATACCAAATGCTCATATTACCCTCCATTACTCCTTTCATGATGTGTCGTTTTTTATTCTTTGCCCCAATAAATTCCAAAGTACTGTGATGAGTATTTTGGTTTTTTTTCCTCCCTCACGCAAAGCTCTTCGAAACCTGCCAGGTACTGTCAAATAAAAAAATAGAAACACACCAAGAAAACTGTAAATTCCTACGCATGCGTATATGTTTATCATAACAACATGGTATTGCGGCGATTGAGGAAATTATTAAATTATGGCCATACCCAAGAAGGTGTCTTGTTTTCCAGTTAGAGTTCAGGGTAAGTGTGCTTTTATTTTTTCCGACTAAGCTCGAGGGTTTATTATTGTCTTGTGGTACAACACGTGGCAACTCTTTCTTGCAATAAACATAATGGTAATGAGGCAAAGGTTATGATAGGTAAATGAAGGTTGAACAGCGAAAGCTATTGATTAGGACAAAAACATTCCGACGGTTTTCATCAATGTACTTGCCGAGTTAGTCAAAGGTGTCTAACTTTTTTGAGCACGAAGGTTTAGGCAAAATGTCAATGCAATAATTTGTACACGATTGTATTCCACGAAGCCTTCTCGGCTTTTAAGTATTTATTTATTCTCTCTCGTTTTCAAAGACGCAACTACTCCACATATCCTCAGAGAGTAGTGCGAAAAATAAGGTAAAATATTAGGAAACTAAAACTTTATAATATACCCTAAAAGCGCAAATTTTTCTGCATGACAGATTGCAACCCCTAGCAGCGATATGAAAAGCAGGCAGATTATTGTTAAAGTGTTACCAAGTGACAACGTAGAGATGGAATGTCAGGAGGTGTATTTACAAAACGGACACCGTAGTCAACGGCACCAGGGAAGTCTGATGGCGTGGAGCCTGCCCAGCCAAAATACCGACATCGTGTTTGTTTTTTGGTAGTAATCCAACAACATCCTTTATTAGCAGCAAAGACTCAGATATGGATATATTAAACGTTGCTGAACATGCGGCTATGCTTAGCGTGAGTTTCTACGGAATCTGACAAGGGTCTGGGGCACAACTCCTGGTCTAAAGAAACACCGTCCGGGTGCCCGTTGTGAAGGTGGGGCAGCGGTCGGTAAATCCCACGTGTGTTATCGCTCTAGGCGGCTTACTTGAACAAGCAGAGGTGCGGAGTTGCCAGACATTGTCGGAAGCACCAGAGGCACAATATCGTAGGGTATGGTAGTGACGGAACACCTGATGCGTCAAGGGCCAGTGAAGAGGTACGGTGTGCTCCACTCTTAAAGAAACCAGCAAGCCGGTGGCCAATGCGCGCAGCGATGAGCAGGTGCGAGAAGTGTCGAGAACGAAGACAGCCGGCGCGTGTGGGATAACCGCGCATGGTGCGACCAGCCGATTGTCATCTGCTGGAGCTCACTGCAGGGCCGCTCAGCTTCCGATAGCTCAGTAAGGCCGTACTTTTGAGAGGGAATGGTAAAAGAAGAAAATACACTTCTTGTTAGCGCTACAAAAATAGGCGCACTATCTTTCAGCCTGTGTTGAACTGAAAGATTTCTTATGTGCGACCCACGATGTCTTGAAAAAACCTAAGGCATTTTCTCGTAAAGTGGCTGGCCGGTGGAAATGCTAGAACATGGCCTCGTATCTGCACTATTTGTTGCAAATGCCGTTGAAGGACCATAGTTGTATGGCGGCCCTGGAAAATAAAGGTCGCCCTTGTAATTTCCGTTCACGGTTTCGGCTATTCTTCTCCCGTGAAGCTTGTCAAAATATAAACACACTAGAGTTTGGCGGTAGTCATTTAAACTTTACTGAGTTCCACTGTTCCACGATGGGAGCGTCTATGATAGCACCGCCGTAAGACGGAGACGCAATGCAATTTTTCAGCCTGTCGGTACCCACATTTTCTATCTTTTACGACTGTCTCCGTAAAGCAACCTCGGAATTTGGTTAATATTCCTCTTTGAAGTAGCAAAAAAAACAGCACGAAAGCACCCAATGTCTCCCCTATGCACTAACCGTAGAATGTTCAGACATTTCGAATATTCTTGTCAGTTTAGCTCTACTGTTCACACAAAAGTTAACAGAAGATAATCAGACTGAGTTTCTTGAGGTTCGGTTTGAAATGAAGCCTGATCTTGTGAGTGGGAAATGCAGCCTCCGGGCTAAGAAGCTACCCTGAACTTTATTTGAGAGCACTGAAAATCTCCAGGAATTGCATTGCCTGTTCGTGCTTGTGGTGCGTGCTATGTACATATATGTCTTATAAAATTGGTATCACCGTTTACATTCACCTTGTAATATTAGAAGGGGCAGGGTTTTGAAATAGTGTGCTCAGTTTTAGTTGCAAGGGCACGAGGCACTGCGGGACGCTATAATAAACAAAGAAAGATGTTATCTCTCACAGTTACTGTGTTTAGAGATTGTGTCAGGGTTTGGAGAACATTGCCAGTAAGTTGGTGCAAAGGTGTTTTTTTTTCTCTACACAGAATCAGCAAAATTACCAAAATCGTAGATAGAAAGCTCAAATGCTTCTCGCATGGAAGTGTAAAAGGTTACGGGCAGAAGCAGGTGTCCTTTTTGTCCCGTGCAAAGCCTGTGTTTCCGTATCTTAGGTGATGCTCATGAAGGACAGACGACATGGTTTGTTAAAGTTCGACTTTTTGACCATCATCATCATCATGAGCAGCAGCCTACTCACGTCCACTGCTGGGCAGATCTCTCCCATTGACCCCCAAGTGCTCCATTCCTGCGCTACTCGGGTCCTCATATTACCCCGAACTTCGGTATTGAAATTCCCCTTCGTGTTATCGGCCTTCCCAATCTTCTACACATACATTTATTCCATTGTCTGCCGGTTGTCGGTTCATCGCACTGCAGGGCCAGCCGAAGTACATTTCGTTTGATTCGAACTATCATGTCTTCGACTCACTTTGTTCTCTGACTCAGGTAACTAGTTTCTTGTCGCTGAATGTTATTTCTAATGTTACGCGTTCTATGGCCCTTTGAGCCAACCGACGTCTTCCTGCAAGTTGTTTAGAAAGGCCGCAAGTTTTAGCTTGGTAGGCCATTAGCCGCAGTATAAAGTGGTTGTATATATTTTTTTGTGTAGCAGAGGTAGCCTTCTTTTCATTGTTCGGGAGTGCTCACCGACTGCTATTCACATGCCTAATCTGCACCGTATTTCCCTCACGTGCTTGGGGTCATTCTAACCACCTGTCCGCAGTAGATGCATTCCTTTACTTCCTTTAGCGATTCGTTTCCTAAGATGGAGAATACGTTCTTGGCATGCCTATTTCTCTTGAACTAAATTTATTCGTATTTATTATTAGTCCCACAGCCGAGATTTCGGATTGAAGTTCCTTAAGTATTGTTTGCATGCGTTCGGCAATTGCACTCAGCGAGGCTATGGGGTCTACAAATCTCAAATGACCCAAATATTTCAATCCTTATCCCTAATTCGTTTATCAATATTTATATGTTGTCCCAGTCAAGCTTTCTAAATAAACCTCCGGACACGCTGTGAATAGTTTTATAAAAACGGCATCTCCTTGTCTTACATGCTTTAAAGATCGGAAATTTATCGCTTTGGTTGTGGAGATTTACCCTACACGTGCATCTGTCATATACGTCTTCCGGAAATGTTATGTAGGTCTCCTTTAGCCCTGGTCTTTTGTAGCTTCTAAAACGCCTGCTTTGAATACAAAATCAAACTCTTTATTGCATTTCATGAAAGCCGTGTCAAGAGGTTCAGTGTAGCCGCGGAATTATCTACCACTTGCTAGACGACATCGATGCTATCTATGGTTGCGTACCCTTTCCTAAACCCCGTCTTCTCCCAGGGTAGAAGAGAATCTAGGCTGTCACCTATGCGGCTAAGTCTAACTTTGGTAAACAACTTGTAAGCAAGTGAGTGTAGGATGATGCAGCTGTAATTCTGGGGGTACGTGGGTTCGCCTGTCGTACGGATCACAATAATATAGCCATTTATCAAAACAATTGGCACTTTTGAGTCTGCAGGCATTCCGAAAATAGTGCAGCAATATTTCTAGCACAATACTGTCACAAAGCCAAAGATGACACAGTTGTGTTCAAGGAAAACCAAGGCTATTCAAGCGAACCGGTGCTCCCCTAACTAAAAACTGCACAGGCGGCGAAGCAGCAGTTTGCGAAATGACGTGCGTGGCAAGTGTCGATGAATCGAATGCCAAGGCGTTGGCTCGGCGGGCATTTTTCCTCCGGCGCGAGTATTTCTCGAACCGTTGAATTACATCGTTAACACTGTATAACAAAGAAGAATATCATGGCTCGTGACGTTGGCGCGCAACTCACTCAGTGTCAAAAGAGATAACCAGCGCGGCATAAAAATAAAGAATAGAATCAGCGCCGGACATCACCCACAGATAACAATGCCCGGCCTGGTGCGGCGCAAAAATAAAACACAAACAACACAGCCGAGTACTTGGTAATAAGGCAAGAAGAGACAAGCAGCAGGGCTTTGTATCATGGCTGACCGGTGCGGGTTTTTAGATTTAATTACAAAATTATGTACACGATGCTAATAATGATGTTGTTTGTGCACAGCATAGCGGGTATTCAACATACTCCCACCGCCACAAACAGCTGCATGGATGAAACCCACATCGAGCTGTGTCTTGCCGGCACACGCTGGCAACTTTTTATCGGCTGGTGCTGCGTATCGGTAATGCTCCGCCGTTGTAGGCTGTTGTATTCTCCTTTTAGAAAGACTTTACAGCACAGAGAATTCGTCAGTTTGTTAAAAAGCGTGAGTAGACCTTCCGGCTTCTCGTAGCGGCTCGCACTGATGCACCGCACTTGAAGTACGCTTCGTGTACTTTTCAAAGGCAAGCAGGCGAGTTTCTTTTGCTTGTGCAGGGCATTCCGACGCTGCTGTTTTGCTTAAGAGTATGCTGCCTCTGCGGCCGCATCTTGCAAATCAAGCCACACGATGATCAAACCAGATCAGTTTTAATCATTTTTATATACATTATCATAATTCATTTTCATATCATAATCATTTTAATGATTATATGGCCACATTTTATGAACGAACTGTCACAACAAATTGGGCTCTGTTCAAAGACAAACTGCATTCCCTAATCAATAAGTATATACCTTTCTGAGTGATTTCGTGCAATCACTGGTCCCCGTGGTTCAACATTACTCTCAAACGTCTCTTAAATAGGAAGAAAAGGATGTTTCGCTAAGCAAGACAGAGCACTAACAACACCACGTGGTTCGCGTATCGTAGCTGCAACTTAGAATTTCTAAGCGCTATACGAAGCGCAAGACGTGTCTTTTTCAATGATACTCTTGCCTCTTTGCTTGTACAAAACACGAAAAAGTTCTGGAACATAATTCGTGGCACGAAAACAAATATAATATCTCTAGTTGACGAAAAAGGCGCAGTTGTACCCTATTCTGAAAGCTGAGTTCTGCTTAATGACGCATTCAAAAAAGTTTTTCTACCATGTCAGCCACATCCTCATTCATATCCCTGCGGTGCGCAATACTTACTCCAATGGAACCACTATTAGCAGACTGTGCTGGAATAATACCTTTATTTGCCAAGTTAAAGCTTTCCTCATCGTCAGGGGTAGGTGGAATAAACTCAAAATGTCTGAGAAAACACCAACAATTATTGTTCCATAATTATTGCGGAAATTTTTCCTCAATCACTTATTCTTGTGTATTACCTGACGATTGGAAAATTGGCAAAGTGGTACCATTCTTCAAGTCTGGTGACGCACATAACCCCCTTAATTACCGTCCCATATCATTGACCAGTGTCCCTTGCAAGCTGTTTGAACATATAATTTACTCAAGCCTGGTTACATTTCTTGAAAATGATTCCTTTTTTTCGCCATGCCCGCACCGATTCGAAAAACGTTTTCTTGTGAAACTCAGCTAATATCTTCTACTAGAGTGAACTAGAATAGGGGAGTGGCCCGAGCGGGCGGAGACGGCGTTGCCTTCGGCGTGCCGCGCGCCGTCGACCACCGCTAGGGCGGCTTGTGGCGCTGGTGCACGATCTCGCAGCCGGTCAGCCGCGCCGGGCGCCCGCGCTGTCGCCGCAGCCCTCGATCAGACCGGACGAAACGTAGAACTTGGAAGGCGGTGGGTGCACGTGCGTTCGGTTGAATTGGTGCGGAGGTTCTGACGTGTTTTTCAAAACAGTGAGTAAGTGCATTTCGTCAAGGACCAGCATGTGAGGAAGACGGCGAAAAGAAGGACTGATGCGCACTGTTTTGCCCAGGCTGTCACGCCGGCTATCAGGGCGCTCCAAAGGCGTCTTTGATTGCCTCCCGAAGAGACGAAGAGGTTCGAAAAAATGGAAGCGCAATTTGCGCCGGCAGGAGAGAGAGAGACAAATCTTTCTTTATCGAGCTTTTAGGTGGGGTGGTTCCTCATTTCAGGTAACCATGTGCCGTCCCGGCTGGACTGGCCCTCTCGACCAGAAGAAGTTGATCTTGAGGGAGGGAGCTGGACAGCAGTATCTCCTACTGCTCAGGAGTAGGGGAAGGAAAAGGAGGTGGGAGGTCTGGGTTCTTGGAGCACTCACATATTATGTGCCATAGAGTGCCTGGTTGAGTACAGAATTTACATTGTCCGTCGAATTGTGTGGGAAATAACAGATGCATCCTGACTGGATGGGGAAACGTATTTGTCACTACTAGGACAAGCCCCTCACAGAATCGTCGGCTGCAGTGTGCGAGCTCCACTTTGTATACAGGCCGTTCTGCACAGGTTTGTGCTAAACATGGAGAACGCGTTCACTGAATGCTTTAGTCTTCTTGATGAGCTTCATTGGGATAGCATCCTTTACATTTTGAGTGTGGTGAAGGCTAAGCAGCAGTGTGAACTTGGGTGCAGTGATCATTGTAAGGCTGTTGCGGCAGAGGTGCGTTTTACCTCACGACCCGCATTCACTTCTACTTCAAAATCATCAGCAGAAGCAATGCAAAAAAAACGGCAATCTGTAAAGTATGCTAAACTAGGTAAATGCCCGTAGTACTGGACCCAATTGCGAAAGAAACTGTGACAGCACACTGAAACGTAATCTGTTCTATCTCGTTCACTGTATGTATATTATAAAAATTACAATCGGGTTTAAAAAAGGTGAAGCTGGGCCATTAGCTGTACACAACTTTGCTTAACATGTAGCATTGCATGTAAGTGTTAACATTAGTTAGGTACTGTTCTTTTTTTCTAGTAATTATAACAAGAAACAACTACAAAATAATTTGCCTTTCACCATGATAGCACCTCTGATCTCTGAAAAATCGTAAAGACTCCATACCATTGCATATTGGCAAGCAAGCAGAAGTTAGTTTCGTTTTTGCGCTATGCGGCGCGTCTAAACTTCCTTTTAGGAGATTGAGGGGGGGGGGGGGGGGGTCAACGTGCTTATTTGCGCACATGCGCCGAATAAATAATACATCAGAGTTGACTGCAACACCTCGGCTAAAAAAATTGTCGCTCTTAAATACTGCTATACGAGCAATGACGTGTTTTTAGAACCATGATGCTCTGCCCTGGTTCTAACAGTCCATGCTGAACACTTGCCAGTTCGCGAAAAGTAAGTAATTATCGTTCGTAAGGCAGTATTCGGCGTGTTGCGGAGAACACAGGTGACAGTTCATTGACATTCAGAAGCGCCCGCGCCAGATATAAAGCTCGAAGTGAATCAAAATCGCGGATAGCGGAACGAAAGTGCCTGTAACCAGAACGGCCCACCACATCTAGGCCACAGTTCTTGTGCTCGACTTGGAGCAGGAGTAAGCAAAGCAAAAATCACGTTTGGTGGTTTAGAATCTTGCTTAGCTTCTGAATGCCCTTGAAAACCGAAAGAGAACGCGAGAACATGACAGTGCAAGGCCAGACGCGTAGTCTCACTGCGCCAGACCAGCTGCGAAAGGGCGCAGTCGCGCCACCTCGCGGTGTTGACGCCAACCGGAATGGCTCGGCGCCGCCGCTCGGGACACTCCCTTATTCTAGTTCACTCTATCTTCTACAAATGACCTTTTCTGCGCTCTTGATGATGGTCATTACATTGATTGCATTTTTTGGACTTTTCCAAAGCATTTGACCTCGTCTCCCATCACTTGCTATGTCAAAAACTACATGATTTAAACACTCATCCCCGTATTCTAGCCTGGATTAAAAACTTCTTAACCGATAGATTACAGTTTGTTACAGCCAATGATTACGATTCATCTTTCTGTCCAGTCACCTCCGGCGTACCCCAAGGTTCCGTGCTCGGTCCACTCCTGTTTCTCATTTACATCAATGACCTGCCTAACACCATTAAATCTCACATTAGATTATTTGCAGATGACTGCGTTTTATACAGAGTGATTTCTTCTACGGCTGACTCATCAACACTCCAATCTGACCTTTATGCAGTAGGCGATAGGTGTGAAAATTGGCAAATGCGCTTAAATACTAACAAATGTAAAATGATGAGACTTTCGCGACGAACTAATCTTGCTGAAACATTACCGACACTATACACGATTCAGGGACAACAACTTGAAATAGTTACTTCTTATAAGTATCTAGGAGTACACATATCTAACAACTTATCCTGGGAAACACATGTTAATTATATTCTAAGCAATGCTAACCGAACACTGGGATATCTGCGACGTAATTTTTTTATGGCTCCATCTAACTTAATACGCTTTCTTTACCAGACACTAATCCGCCCTAAATTCGAGTATGCCTGTTCAGTGTGGGACCCTGCGCATGAGTACCTTATTAACACCCTAGAATCCGTACAAAACCGCAGCGCACGCTTTATCCTATTTAAGTATGCTCGCAAGGTCAGTATATCTTCAATGAAACGAACGCTAAACCTGCCTCCTCTTTTCCTTCGTAGAAAGCTGTCACAGCTTAACCTGTTTCATAAAATCCACTTCTTCAATGCACAGCTAAAAAATGAACTTCTTTCCAGTCCAGCATACATATCGTCGCGTATAGATCACCCTTTCAAAGTGAACATCCCTCATTCTCGTACTAATCTGCGTTTCCATTCCTTCATACCTAAAACATCAGACGATTGGAACCGCCTGCCAAGTGCGATAGCTACAGTCACCGATGCGCGCGCATTTCGCTCAGCAAGTGAAGGGCACTATCTGTACTATAGTAGTGTTCCATCATGTGTTTATTCCCTTGTGTATTTGTATAGCTCATCTTTTTTTGGCATTGAAAACTTGTTTTGCCATTTTGCACTAGTGTAAATTGTGTGTTCACCTAGATTATGGCACTCTGGCGCTTACTTTACAGTATTATTTTTTTATGTGCCCTGTATTATATGCATATATTTGCATAAATTTTCAGTGAGTTGTTCTTGTTTTTGTATTTAGGGCTTCGGATTTTCTTTGCTGTAAACTTCCCTTTTATGTAGGTATTTTTCCCACTATTTCTACAAACCCCACTCTCTTCTGTAACGCCCCATGGACATTAAGAATAACGAAATAAATAAATAAAATACATAAAAGTTGGTTCCTTGTCAACATCTTTAGACACGTTCAATGTCGGCAGCTTCGTCGTCGTTTTTATTAGCAGCCCAATTAAAATATGGTCTCTTGCATCATCTTTTACTCCCGGCCGGGAGAAAATTATTGAAGAGGTGCACAATTGATCCGCAGTACTAACAATTTGTTGTATTTGTCCACTTCGCTGATGTCAATTAACATTCTTGGCATATTAACAGAAAGTTAACAGAACAAGACGTGGTTTGTTTTCACAGGAGATGACGGTAAGTGATATGCATTTACCCTCACTGGATCAATATGTAAAGGGTTTGTCAACTTAAAGCGTGCTCTTGATATTCCGCAGAGCGGCCACAGCCTAGTCAACACTCTAAGAATATTTGTGTGATATGAAGCATTAAAACACGAACCGTAGATCTAGAATCATTGAATTTTGTACAAATCAGAAGCAGCAGAGAATTCCAAACATGTATTTATTTTCTGCGGTTTACCTGGAACAATCAATATTTCAGTTATCTAGGGCATGACGAAAGCCATCTGTGGTAGGTAAACACTTCTACAGACACAAAAGTCAACTGAAAGTACATTGTTTACAATCACAATGCGTGGGTCCGAAAACACGGTTTTAAAAATCATCCAGTTTTATTTAGCGTTATCCTTTCTAACTATTGTGCGCATTTGTTGCTTCAGCTGTAATAATATAGGTAGAATATTTTTTACGCAACTCCTGAGTAGATTTTCGATGCCCGTCTGTATTGTTAAAGCGGCTTGAAGGCAATCCGAAGAGCCATTTTGGGGAATTTCTCTG
This sequence comes from Haemaphysalis longicornis, assembly GCF_048455015.1. Classification (NCBI taxonomy): domain Eukaryota; kingdom Metazoa; phylum Arthropoda; class Arachnida; order Ixodida; family Ixodidae; genus Haemaphysalis; species Haemaphysalis longicornis. Next base: position 51,616,063 of record NW_027526214.1, on the reverse strand, counting down.
TTTGTGAGACGCGTTGTTTGTGGTAAACGATTTCGAATATCAGTGCAGTTCATATACTTGAAACGAATGGGTTCGCGTAATAAGTTGGTAATGCAATAGGTATCAGTGCATGTTTTCTGTAAATTGTATTTTTTTTAAATTTATCAATCACTTAAAAATCTTGCCTTGCCTTAGCTGGTTGGTAGATTCCAGAAAATTTGTCTTTAAAATTTTATCCCAGTGTATATACAGCAAATTATATATTTAAGTCAGTTCTAGAAATTACGAATGCAATATTTTTATTAAAACTTAGCACTGAAGGTCGTGCAAGGTAATGTTTAGTGATATAAATATATATATATATATATATATATATATATATATATATATATATATATATATATATATATATATATATATATATATATATATATATATGCAAGACCGTTTGATATGTTCAAGTTAGTAGCAAGTTGGGTGGGAAAAATGACGCCCCTTATTTCCACGGACCCTTGCAAAAAAGCACATCATGTTTGAAAGGTAATTTTGCGTTCGGTAAATTAGAGCTGCTGAAGAGAAACCTATCAAATCTTGAATATCTTGCTACTGCCATGAGGCTGTCAGGCGCTTCCTTTATCAGTTTGGTAAAATATGTGGTCACTGGCAGTTAAAATTCAAAGCATATTGATATATTCCCACGTTCGTTATTACCTTTCCACCTCCTATTGCAGTAATTTCACTGGATAGAGAATAACAGTAGTAGGAATGGCCACAAGACCGCTCCCACCTTGTTATGAAGCGCCGGCGTTGTCGGAAAAAAAGGATGTCGATCACCGGTCACTAAATGTTGACACAAATTTAATTTCTCCTTACTGATAACTCCCAGGATGTTACAAAAAGAACAGGTAAGACGCAATAGCAGTTGACAAGTGCCACTTCTACCTGTACTGGTACTTCGTGTTATGGCGGCGTGATTGTAAACTACTCCATTGTGGGTGCGAATTATAAAGCTGAATCCAAAAATTGTTTTTCAGACAGATGCTTGTGGCAGCGTTCTTGAAAAGCACTGGCCTTAGGCTGCTTTGGCTAGGCCCGAGCAACTTTACCGATAGTGGAGTGTAGTTCAGTCTTAAAGGGTGATAGTACGTCGTTCTCTGCTCCTTTTACGGGGGTCATTGTACAGCCACTATAAGCGTATAATGCAAATTTTATGTTGTAAAGCATATGCCACAAAATCAACAGGTCTTGTGTTGTTGCGGGCAAATGATAGTTTTTTTAATACTTAGTTCAAGTGTTTACTTCCTGCAAGTTCGTCGGCCTTGCAGGGATCATATTCGATGGTCCAATCGGTAGTCAGAATGTGACATGCTTGAGCGCATTTTGAAACCACCCGGACCTTCATGGTGGCAGTTAAGGATGGGATATTACCCTACGTAAGTGGCAATCAGTCCGTAAACCATGCAAGCTGATAGTTATGTAGCGTACAGATAACTGCTTATTGCAGAATGTACACACAAAAGGCATGGCAATGATCGAGAAGGCGGGACAGTCGGCGATTAAGTTGTATTTAATATGACACCGTACACATACTCCACATTTAATAGAAGACGAGAAATAAGAAGAAGGATATGCTTTTTTCAAGAACTACAAGAAAGTACTATTAATCACGTATTTGGTTTCTTGGAATAAAGGCCCAGTACGGTCCTGTCACAAAATATCTTTGATAAATTATCTCTTCGGGATAGCGTAAATGACTATCAATAACAGTCTGTAGGCTAAGAGAACTATAATGCTCTGGAAAAGGAATTCATTTAGTACGAGTGCAACACATAACAGACACCTAACATCCGTATATGTGTGGTTCCATCATTTACCTGCAATCATATTTATTAGGTGATGACTATATAGATTAAACAGCTTTTTTCAAATTGAAGTTTCGTAATGCATGTCGCGTATTCAACCCAGACATTTAAAACTGGTCATAGGTAAGATCTACCTAACTAAAAACTTCGTTAATTAAGAGCGGCTGCTTCGTAATGACGAAATATGTTGAAAGGCTGAGGTTGTTAACAGTTGGTGCTGAATGTGAAGTCCTTGGACCTGAACTCACAATTATTGTGGCCCTTTTAGAAGAATATGTGTGCTAGATATAATGCAGAGGTAATACGAAATGATTCTATATAGTAGTTAACTTGACGAAAACACTAAAATAGAGGAGACGTAGGTTTTCTTTCTTAAAATTCTTTGTTCAATAATGGGCTTGCAACATCAGTAAACTAATTTCCCGCTGAACGCTTTCTATGGGCAGTGCCGAATGAAGTGATGCTCTCGAGCTATTGTGAAACACATTTACTGACAAAGCTTGCCGATTTATAACCCTCTAGTTTTTAAGTGCACAATTGTGGCTATCTTTAAAAGTTCGAGGTGAAACACAAGAAATTTATTTTTTAAATTTAGAACAGGTTTTAGAACAGGTATTTTTTTGTTTCTTGAATACCAAGGTTCAAACTTTTTGTAAGTGTATAGTTTATAATGTGTGATAACGAGCGCGGTGTCAGTAGAGACGATTGGGCTTTATATAGGGAAGCAGGGCAGTCCTTATAAAATGGAAAATAGTATTGAACCCAATAAACAGCCCTGTGGTGCCCCGTAGGTTAGTTATACTGATAATATGTTTCGACGTATCTGCACAAATTGTTTGGGATTAGTTAAGTAGCATGTTAAAATGTTTATCTAGTACTCGAAACCTATAGCAATCTAATCTGGTGTGAGAATTTTGTGATTTACACACTGAAATGCGCTTTAAATGATAACAAGATTGGTCAAGCGAAGCGACTCTTGTTGAGGTTATTAGAAATTACTTCTGCAGCTGAATGCACATCCGTTGATGTAGAATAGGTTTTGCGAGAGCCGTGTTGGTTTTGCCGCAATATAACATTTTTTATATATATCTCAACCTTATTATAGGCATTTTTTGTCAAATGGGATGTTTATACGAGCAAGAATTGCAATAGGCCTAAAATGTGGCATGTTATTCGGGTCATCTTCTTTGAATATTAGAATTGCCTTCTCATAAAGCTATTCCGGATACAATCTTTCAATGAAAGATTGGTAAAAATTTCTTTTATTATATGGCAAAATATTTATTTTTATCGTTTACTATACCTAAAGTAATTTTACACCACCGGTTGCGCTATTTGCTAGCCTCTGTTTTGCAATTTGTTAAATTTTACGTGCTGTAGTTTTTTTAAAGTGAATCTAATCTGAATTAGATCGGGCCGAGCAGCGTTAGGGTTTTTGTCGCTATTATTCGATGAGAAGTGTTTCCAAAATTTCCTAAAATGCTTTAAACAGCTCAAGGAGACGTAAAGTATCCCAGGCTAGAGTGTCCGAATCAGGCAGTTGTTTTTTCATGATATAGTAGGATATTCGCTAAAGCTTATTAGGGTTAGCGTTTGCTTGGCGAATAAGGTTATTTCAGCATTGCTTGTTATACTTACGCATAAGCGCAAGTGGTAGGTAACGCGGGATTCGGTACTGCTTTATCTAAAAGTTTTATTCTTGTCTTGTTTCATTTTGTGAAACCAGTGGTAATTATTTAGAAGAGTGTCGAGAACGGATCAGTCTTCCAGGGGTACTTTGCGTTAGTGACGCACTCTGCTCTCCGTGAACTTAATTTTCTTCTTACGAGTGTGATTCTAACATCGCAAAAGACCTTTACAGGGATTTTTACGTCGCTATTGAGAATTACCATGATTGTTTTTATTTTCTATAAGTATTTCTACGAATACTGGTACTCTGGAATTAGGTGGAGTGTATTATACCCTAATTGCGGTCATTGTGACGTTTCACAAGCAGCATGTCAATATCAGCAGAATTGGCTCATGTGAGAATTTCCACGTTACTATATTCTGTTAGGGCTCAAATGTACAAGCCCATCCACTACATCTCTAAAACCACATTTATATGTAAAAGAAACAAATTTGCAGTTTTGAAAATTCCTCATGTCTCATTTAAGTCCCTCGCAAGCAATGCTGTATTAACCATTGGTTTCCGATAACTCGAGTAGTATATAACATTTTTAGTGGTTTTAATGCCAGAATAAAATACGCTCAGTGCAAATGTTTGGACACTGTTCTGGGCAGGTATAAAGGCACTGCTCATGCTAGTACGGTTTTGCTAAAAATACGCGTTGTACTATGTATAAGGTGCTTATACAGTCATTTTGCCAGTGATTTTATTTGGTCTATCCAGTGCATTGGCCAATGCTTCTTCTCGACCTTCAACGATGCCTCATACCTTTTTGATGTAGCAGTGGCATTTATATTGTCGTTCAATGCTCTTCGAAAGTCCTAATCACGCGTCCCATGATTGCTGTCATTTCGTCAACTTCTTTCCCTAAGTTTTCATTCATATAATCGGAAAGAATGTACAGTACTTTATTCATGATGATGGTTTGTCCCTCCTATCAAACAGAAAGTGATCAAAGCCTCAGAAAACATGTTTCCCAAAAGAGTGAACCAAACTATAAAACTGGAAAAATCCGTCGCTTACTGTGTGGTCAAATCCATTTCGGCTTGTATAGCTCACTCTTTTGGTAAGCGGCGGGTGTTCGCTGCCCAATTTATGTCCTTTAGGAGCTGACTGTCTGTGACAGTGCTTAGTACGTGACACGTGACACATTGAAGTGCGCTCAGACTATGATCTCGTTCTCCCCGCTGACATTCTCTCTTGCGGGCAAGCAGTAAGCTGAAGCCCATTCATGTCCACGTTGTGGCAATGTAGTTCTAGGGGGTGCAAATTGTAAAAATGATTGGATCGGAGGTTGGTAGAACCTTTCTGGTTGCGATTTCTCGCTGTTGACTGCCGGAATTTGCCGCCCAATAGATATTCTCTAGTAGGTGAACGTCTACGGCAGCACGTACACGCTGGCACGGTGCATTGGGCACCACTATCAGTTCATTCCGTCTTCAGGGCGTTGTTCCTTCTTGGAAAGCGGTAAGTTGAAAATCATTTGTGTCTACGTTACGTTACCGGAGTCGTATGGGCTGCCACCTAGAAAAAAAGCGCGTCGATGTCTGGTTGCTCCGAAGTGTCCCGGCTGGGAACGCTTGTAGTTCTGGCCAAGGTCGGTGTTCAAAAGGTTGTACTGACTGTAGAGGGTGGTTTATTGGAAATATTTTTTCCAAAATATCGATGTTGCCTCACCCACCATCTATGCATTTTGTTCGGATGTGATTGCCCAGTTGCGATGCACGCAGGGTGTGTTTTCGGGCCATGCATAAAGTGTGGATTTTGCAACAAGGCTTGTGACGTAGTGTCCTGGTGACGCATATTAGGATATATTCTGTTACTTCGGTCGGACATACAGCACCATACCGAGATGCGGCCTTCCTGCAAGGAGTACTGTTGGGCTAGTTGGTAGGACATTATTAGAATACTATAGCGCAAAGAACGGTTGGAAGTTAGCGCTCGTCCCGTCGTCTTCCTTGTTTTTGTTCCCGTTCATTGCGCTATAGTATTTTAACGACCTTCCTGCAAGTTTCTAGAAACCGCCAGAACGTTATTCAGTAATAAAACACAATGCTTGCCTGTCTTGACCATACTTGACCATGCCTTCACCCGAGTTTATTGGCAGAATGCATCGTTGTCAGGTAATATCTACCATTTGTTATTTTGCTCGCGGTAGGCGCCTTACGGCTCGAGTATTATCTGCCATCTAAGAACCTCAAGTTTTTATAGTCCCTGTAGTCCGTCTTCACCGCCTACAGGGTGTCCACACACCTTGAGTATTCATGGTGACGGTGAGCAGCGACACCGCGGACCCCGAGCTCCCAACATAAGCCGTGTCCAACCGTGGCGACGTGTTTAAAGGTGAAGGGTAGAAGCCGTAAACGGTGGCCGTCGGAGCCTTGGTCAAGCTCCAGCCGATGGGCTCCCTGTCTGTCTACCAGGCAGGGAGCTCCGGGACCTCTTTGACTACCAGGGTAAGGTCAAAGGAGAAAGTACCCCCGTCTCCCTGCTTTTTTCTATGCCATATGGATAATTCAAACCCCCCCCCAAACGTGATCTGCCCCCGAAAAGGGGCCGCACCGAAGTTTCTTTTCCATCCCTACCAACCATCAACACTCCGAAACCTGACAACTATCCCCGGTTTTTGGTCCTTGAATCAGTAGATAAATCGAAACCCGTCGCCTCCCAGTCTGTATTCCTTGTCTCCAAGTTCCTTGAAGGAATCATTGGCAAATCTTTCCAGGCAAAAAAACTACGAACAGGCGAAGTACTAGTTGAAGTAAAAACTCAGCAACAGTCCGCAATCCTCTTGAAACAAACCCGCATGGCAGATCTGGAGATCAAGGACACACCCCACCGCAGCCTCAACAGCTCTCAGGGTGTGATCTCTGAGGCAGATCTCATTTCTGAAACCGATTCCGACCTTTTGGAAGGCTTAAGGGATCAGGGCGTCACGGCTGTAAAGCGCATATTCATACGCCGCGATGACAAACAAATAGCCACTAAACACATTATCCTGACCTTCGATAGATCCATCCTTCCAGAATCTATAAATGCCGGGTATATACATTTCAATGTCCGCCCGTACATCCCGAACCCACGGCGCTGTTTCAAGTGCCAACGGTTCGGGCATGGCACAAACTCTTGCGGTGGCCGACTTACCTGCGCTAAGTGCGGTCAGCATGACCATCCCTCAGAAAATTGTGAATCCGAAACCTTCAACTGTGCCAACTGCCAGGGATCTCATGCAGCGTACTCGCGAAAATGTGAAAAGTTTAAGCAGGAGAAACAGATAATTAATGTGAAGGTAACAGAGAACATCACCTTCCCAGAGGCGCGAAAGAGGTTCGCCTCTTTCCCCCTGGGGAGGTACGCCGACGCAGCTCGCCGGGGGGCGGAGCGGCGTCTTGTTTCGGCGGGGACCCAGTACCGCGAGTCGGACTTGGTCCCGCCTCCGCCCCCCCCTGGGTTGCCTCTGGCAGCCCAACCCGCCACCGCACCGCCTGCTAAGTCAGCAGCGGCTGTGGTGGCATCCACGTCCGGTGGGGATGCTACTGCACCCACCGTTTCCCCCTCTCCACCGGCCCGAAGCACACGCGAGGGCCCGGACGAGATGGAGACGGAGGCAGTCGCAGCGACCCCCTCCCACTCCTCACTGCCTGTGCCATCTGGGGTGCCCCCCACGCCTTCGGCACTGGCAGTGCAGGCAAAGAACACCCGAAAGGGTACCATGTCAAGGGGGCCCAGTCCGCTGGGCACCCCCTTACCTTCAGATGACGACATGGACGTCGAGCCCTTCCGGCTTTCATCGCAGCGGAAGGAACGGGCTGCGACGTCCAGGTCAGCAGAGAAGGTCAGAAAACCCCTTCCAAGAGTGCAAGCCCCGAAAGACCCTACATAAATAGTCACACTCCAGTAGCTCCGAACACTTCATAATGGGAAGAGAGAACATAGTACAATGGAACTGCAGAGGCCTTCTGAATAATCTTGACGACGTGTATGAGATTCTGCATAGCAATCAGCCAAGTGTAATGTGTGTTCAGGAAACACATTTGAATTCTAAACACACAAATTTCTTGAATAGTTACCTGGTATACAGGAAAGACAGGGATGGCTGCACACACTCTTCTGGCGGTGTGGCCATAATCGTCCGGAAATCATTAGCATGCCACCCTGTCACTTTAAACACTATCCTTGAGGCTGTAGCAATACGCTTAATAATATTTAATAGGTTGATAACGGTATGCTCCATATACATTCCTCCTGATGTTACACTTTTGAGTTCTGACTTCGAGGCGCTGGTTGACCAGCTGCCCGAACCATACATTCTAACAGGCGACCTTAATGCTCACAATTCTCTTTGGGGGTCTTCTCGTACGGATGCCCGAGGTCGCCTGATAGAGAGGTTTCTTACATCCTCTGGAGCATGCCTTTTCAACAATAAACAGCCTACATACCATAACATAGGTCACAACACATACTCATGTCTTGACTTGGCTATTGGCTCCGCAGTTCTCTTTCCTCTTCTCGAGTGGGGTGTGGGCACGGACCCATATGGCAGTGACCATTTCCCCACTTCATTAACGTATATAGGTAAAGGCCCGAGCAGTCCATCTTCCCATAATAGGTTCAATGAAGCACGAGCTAACTGGAACACATTTACAGAGACATCCAAACTACACCACACATCCATAGGACACCTACACGTTGAGGAAGCTACCCAACTCCTCACGGCGCACATCCTCGACGCCGCCGAAAGGTCCATTCCCCACGCCTCTGTTGCCCCGCGCAACCAGCGGAGGCCGTGGTGGAATGAGGACTGTAGGCGGGCGCGAGAGGCCCAGAACAAGGCGTGGGGTATCCTTCGCCGGTACCCCACGTCGAGTAACCTCCTCTTGTTCAAACGGGCCAAGGCGTTAGGAAAACGTGTGCGCCGTGAGGCAAAACGAGAGAGTTTGCGTACATTCATAACATCAATTAATTCCTACACAGACACACGGAAAGTATGGACACGAATACGCAAACTCAAGGGACATCAAACACACAGCCTGCCTCTGGTCAGTACAACAGGGGACACACTCGAAGACCAGGCTGACACACTCGCACAACACTTCCAACACGTTTCAAGTTCAGCACACTACACAAACACCTTCATTAAACAGAAACTCGTGGCCGAAAAGAAACCTTTACATGACAATGACAGGTCAGCCACCTCTTATAACTCCGAGTTCACGCTTCATGAGCTGAGGGGTGCTCTGAGCACGTGTAAACCCTCAGCTCCAGGCCCAGACAACATTACATATACAATGATACAGAACTTACACGCAGACACTCTTGTAACACTTCTTCAGCTTTTCAACAAGATATGGCTTTCGGGGCACATTCCAAAGTCTTGGAGGGATGCCATAGTTGTAGCATTCTTGAAAGAAGGGAAGGACCCTTCTTCTCCCGCTAGCTATCGACCCATTGCCCTGACCAGCTGCCTGTGCAAGCTTCTCGAGAAGATGATAAACCGGAGGCTCGTGTACTTTTTGGAGTATAACGGCCTTCTCGAGAGCTGCCAGGCAGGCTTCAGGGCGGGGTGATCCACGAATGATCAACTTGTGGCACTAGAGTCATATATTAAGGATGCCTTCATTCATAAACAGTTCTGTTTAACTGTGTTTTTCGACCTAGAAAAGGCCTATGACACCGCTTGGCGTTATGGGATCCTTACTGACCTGAAGTCATTCGGTGTTTCTGGTAATATGTTTAACACCCTTGCTAGCTATTTGTCTGAGAGAACCTTTCGCGTCAGAGTTGGTTCTGCACTGTCAAAGGTACACGTGCAAGAAAATGGCGTGCCGCAAGGCGGAGTTCTAAGCTGCACTCTCTTCATAGTAAAAATGAACTCCCTTGGGAAGGCACTGCCGCCTACAATTTCTTACTCCATGTATGTAGATGACGTGCAGATATCTTTTAAATCATGTAATATGTCCATCTGCGAACGTCAAGTCCAGCTCGGCGTCAAGAAGCTTGCCGGCTGGGCAAACAAGAATGGGTTTAAATTGAATCCTGCCAAAAGCTCCTGCGTTGTGTTCTCCAGGAAGCGCGGGGTCCATCCGGACCCAGACATTACTCTTAATGGCATGTCGCTTCCTGTGAACAAGGAGCACAAGTTCTTAGGTGTGGTGTTTGATCACAAACTCACATTCATTCCACACATCAAGGAACTTAAACATAAATGTCTTAAAACAATGAATATACTTAAGGTTCTCTCCCATCAATCTTATGGTTCCGACAAAGAACTCCTACTACGGCTCTATACTGCTTTGGTTGGGTCTGGTTTAGACTATGGCAGTGTGGTATATGGGTCGGCGACTAAAACAGCGTTGCGAATGCTTGACCCAGTGCTACACTTGGGGCTTCGTCTCGCCTCGGGTGCTTTTCGCACTAGCCCTGTCGAGAGTCTATATGTTGAATGTAATAAGTGGAGCCTTGAGAACCAGCGAACGTACATGGACTTGCTATATGCTTTTAAAATTTCATCACTGAATAGTCATCCTTTTTATCCTGTCTTTAACGATACATCAACATCTCTGCTCTTTGCAAATCGCCCATCCGTTCCTCTGCCCTTTTCACTTAGAGTGAGAGAGCGAGCCTCGGATCTCAGTGCTTCGTTTTTAGATGTGTACAGGTCATCCTTTTCTAACAGTTTACCGCCTTGGCAAGTTCGCCCTGTGTCGTGCGACCTTTCTTTTATGAGACTTGACAAAAATCGTGTACCACGAGCTGCAATACTGCAGCACTTTCTGTCTTTGCAGTTTAAATATACATGTGCAGAATTTTATAGTGACGCTTCTAAAACCTCCAGTATGGTGTCGTGCGCTGCTCATGGTCCTAATTTCAATGCAGCCAGAACCATGAGCATGCACACATCAATTTTTTCAGCAGAAGCGTATGGAATTTTACTGATTGTACAACACATCCTTGAAAATCACATTCCCAATTCCATCATATATACAGATTCTTTGAGTGTTGTTCGCGCACTGTCATCGCATACACCCCCCAGAAACCACATAGTTAATCTTGTATTCTGCACTATCATGTCCGTGTATGCACAAAAGCATGAGCTGGTCCTCTGCTGGGTCCCAGGACACGCAGGGATCTCTGGGAACGAGTTGGCAGACGAGAGGGCCGGTGCGGCTGTACTCAGGAACACTGTGGACATTACAACGGTACCCTACACAGACCTCAAGCCACACATAAGACAACACCTGCGCAGAACATGGCAAACACACTGGGACGAACAGACAGACAACAAACTACATGTAATAAAGCCACACTTGGGACGGTACACAACTGACTCGCACAACAGACACACGGAAGTCGCCTTGGGTAGGCTGCGTATAGGGCACACCCATGCGACGCACTCGTATCTGCTGACGGGATCATCTAGACCCCAGTGCAGCAGGTGCGGAGAGGCCCTATCCGTGATGCACATTCTCATACAATGTAAGGCACTCGACCCTACACGACGCAAACACTTCCCTCAACTACACACACGACATATTCCACCACACCCGTCATACTTCTTAGGAGACGATGCCATGTTTTCTGTTCAACGCACCTTTCAGTTCCTATCAGAAGTTCACTTTTTACAACTCATCTCATACCACCCATAGCTTTTACCCCTGGTCCTATACACCAGCCACCTTATTTATTTTTAACCACTCTTGTTCTTCACCCTGGCCATTTACACCAGCCGTGCCAATAGCTTTTAACTGATTTTAATTCTTGTTCTCTCCTCATCAAATCACTTTGTGTTTGGCGCTCTTTGCCCATGTCGGCCTTGCGCCAATAAAATCAAACCATCATCATCACAGGGTGTCCACATTTCTGGAAATGTGGGGCTCTGAATATATGTAGCTCTGTATATCCAAGACTGTAGTTAAATCTTTGAGCTGTACTGTGTCCTTTTACATCTTTCGCTTACTTTTTGTATGCGTTGTTTCACTTCCTCGTGGTGGCCCTGCTTGCTTCGTTAGCTTTATTATCTTCTCCTTTCTGCGCCTAATGCAGCTTGTACGAAATACTGAGGGTGCCCACCAAGGCATCAACCTGTGAATGTAGCCACTTGAAGAATGGGAGCTAGTATATGTAACGCGAAACGTCTATTCTTTTTTCATGAGTTTTAAGTAGAGGGGGCCGTAACTCATCTTTCTTGTTATATGGCTAGTATTCCCTTCAGTTGCTCCTGCTCGCTCGCGACGCGAGTGCCTTTCCCCGTGTCTGAGCGCTGTGGTTTTCAAGAGGTTTTTCGCATTTTAGACAAACCTATGTTTAGCAGAATACGAGATACGAAAGAACATTGTGAACTTCTTTTTTTGGGGGGGGAATAGAGGTCTGTTGAGGGTCAACTGCTGCTATCTCCCTATCAATCAAGTTCTTTTTGGTTCTGCCTGCACTGGGGAATGCGGCCATCGAACGTCTTCTGAGTTCCCCCATTTTCTGCTACGAGGCGTGCACAAGCAATACATTCTTTCGGTTGCCCAGGCGATCACTGTGTCATACCCATTGTTGTATCTTCCAGCTCTACACTTTGACTGAGCATTGTGGTTTTCTTTGATTTTTTGTATTTTACATAAACCTATGTCAAGCAGAATACCAGAGGCCTAAGAACATTGGGAACTTCTTTTTTATCGTGTTGGGGGGGGGGGGCACATATAGTTTCAAACTTCAACTGGCGAAGGACGGCAGATCTATTTTTGTTTGATGGAATGAGAGGGGTGTAGCTATAGCTTTGTTTGGTAGCTTTTTGGCAGCATTTGGCCTTGGAGAAACTTCAACACTGCTTATTCCACAAAACCGTAAGACGCACAAGGTATAAAATAAAATTGCACACTCCTGTGTAAAGAAACCTAGTAGACAAATATTTTTAACCCTGAGTGTTTAGCTGAGGTTAGAGCTTTGATTAGATGATTAAGGCAAATGTTTTTTGTAGGTTTGAAACATTGTAAGGCTTTTACCACAATTATTGAGTCTGTAAAGATAATGGTGTGTTCTGTTATTGTTTGGGTAATGTGTTGTACTTGTAATAGGATGCCTTTTTATTCTGCCGTAAAAATGCTGCTATTTTTGTCTAATGTCTTTGTGCTGGAAAAGTTGGAGCCATGTGCAGCACATGCGAAGGCTCAAAAAGACTTTGAATTATCGGTGTAGAAGGCAGTGTAGGGATATTTGTGTTGTAACTGAACAAAGTGCTGTAGTATAGGTTCTCTGGGCGTATTTCGTTAGTCGACATGTTTTAAGCAAATATCACACGAAATTGCTCTCCCAAGGCGAAATGGGGTATGCAATTGAAGGTTGCTTGCTCCCCTCAAATGAAATCATTAGTTCCTCAGCGACGGCTGTTCCCCGTGTACAGAAAGTAGCCGGTATCGATGGCCGTGCAGCGAACCGCGAATGGGATGAGATGTTGTTTATGACCCCAGTACATGGGTTATTTCTATAGAAGCACCTTAATAGCATACAGAAATAAAGTGTAAGAAAACTGATGTTCAAGACGCCACCTATCATAGTCTGCGGATAGGCTTTCAATGGGACTCGTCCGGGACGCTCCAGGTGCATGACGGAGACCGAAGTGCAGCACTTAGGTCCAACATTTTTAGAGCAGTTTTACAGACGGACACATAGACGACACTCCTGTAGTCGTCATTACGAGACTGTTGACAGAAGCGTTGACTACGGGAGTGTCGGCGACACTCCCGTAGTGAGCTAATAAGGCTCACGGTTAAAATACGAGAGTGTTTGTCCGCTCAGTAGGAGCAATGCGAGAGATTCTTCAGGATATTCATGGTTTTCAGGTATTTCTCTTTCACGTGTTTGATATGGGAAATGAATGTCAGTTTTTCATCAAGTACCAGGCCTAAAAATTTGTGTTCCGTTTTGAGAGGGATTGAGACACCTTGGCATAATATCTGGATCAGCTTAGATTCCGCGGCTCCTTGAAAATACAACACACGTACACTTGTCTGTGTTAACCTTGAATCCATTCCTGTTTGCCCAGTCAGCGAGTTTGTTGACACCAAGCTGGACTTGACTCTCGCAAACAGACCGATTACAGCAATTGTAGGACATTTGAACATCGTGTACATATAGAGAGTAAAAATGTTTGGTGGTAATCCTTTCTCAAGAAAGTTGATTTTTATTATAAACAGAATGCAGCTCAAAAGACCCCCTTGAAGCACACAGGTTTCTTGGACGTGAACTCTGGAAAGTACTGCCGACTCTCAAACAAAAGGTTTTCTGACACGCAGCTTGGAAGCATATTCAACATGTTCCTTGACAAACAAAAAGACTTAAGGTCGCTAAGAATTCCAAAGCGTCATGCAGTATTATGCGCCTTTCCAATATCAGAAAATACTGCAATACAATACTATTTATGAATAAATGCATCTATTATGTAGGATTCAAAGGAAGCGAGTGCACCATTTGTAGATCGCCCTGCACTGAAGCCTGCCTGGCAGCTCTCGAGAAGTCCGTTGTACTCCAGAAAGTAATAAAGTCTCCTGGTAATCATGTTCTCGAGGAGCTTACACAGGCAGCTTGTGCCGGCGATAGGGTGATAACTGGAGTGAGAGGATTCGTCGTTTTCCTCCTTCAAAAAAGCAATCACTATAGCCTCCCTCCAAGACTTCGGAATGTGCAACAAGAGCCATATTTTGTTGTAAAGGTGGAGTGTTAAAGGAGTGTCTGTGTGTAGGTGTTGTATCATTGTATACGTTACATAGTCTGGGCCGGGACCTGAACGCTTACAGCCGCTCAGAGTAGCCCTCAGCTTATGAAGCGAGAACTCGGGCTCCCCTGTTGTTACCACACAATGGCTTCTTTTCAGCAGCTGTTCTATGTTTAAGGAACGTTTTGGTGAAATGCGTGGGAATGGGCACATGTTGGAAGTTTTGTGAGAGGGTGTTAGCCTAGTTTTTGATTTTATCTCCTGTTTTGCTAACCAGGGGCAGGCTACGCATCTGTTATTTATTTATTATTTATTTCAGGAATACTGCCAGCCTTACAAAAGGCCCTCGGCAGGAGTGGGTGTACATTGTAATACGTACAAAAAGGAAAAATCTATACAGACAAAACATAATAAGTAATCCAAGTTAGGCACAAGCTGCAGAATGACCAGGTGATTGCAAGCAAAAACAGTGCAGAAATGCAAAAGTAAATAAGAAGCATAACAGCATGTTTGTTTCTCACGCGCGCAGTATCATACACGCAAGAAAAGAACGATATGACGGAGTAGACAGGTACAAAGAAATAGGTGCGCAGTCTTCTGCGCATACACATAGTCTGCACAAGAGGCGGGGCCTCGTCCTGATAATGACGACACAGGCGGTGAACAGTCTTGTAATGAATATATCAGAAAAGAAGCCCAAGGAAAAGTAACAAAAAATACAAAGTCTCAACCAGCAAAGATAAACCATGCCCTACAATGAAAGAATGCATAAAGAACAAAGGCATAGCAATTGTGCACACCTTCCGGGCGGCGCTTCCTTTTTTAGAGATGACATAAATGCATCTACGGTCAAACATTCCATGACATCGGGGCAAAGCGCGTTCCATTCGCGAACAGTTCGTGGGAAAAACGAGTTTTTAAACGCATCTGTTCTGCACGAAAAGTTGCTCAGTTTCTTAGTGTGATTTGACCGTGTCGGACGTAATGTTACTGGTTGTATGTATTTAAGCTTGTTAAGTCGTAATTTATCGTGGTAAAGTAAGTACATAAATTTGAGCCTGTCCCAGTACCGTCTCAACTGCAAGCTTTCTAATTGGGCACTTCTCAAAAGAGCACTGGGTGACGTACGCCAACTATACGAGTTGTAGACGAATCTAATGGCCTTACGCTGCACGCTCTCTAGTTTGTTAATGTTAATTTGCGTATAAGGGTCCCAAACAACTGACGCATATTCGAGTATCGGAAGGATGAAGGTTTTATAAGCTAATAGTTTAATTTCCGGGGTCGCTTTAGACAATGACCTTTTAAGATACATAAGCTTCTGAGTTGCCCTCTGCTGAAGGAAAGATACGTGCTCGTTCCATTTAAGATCCGAAGTGAGGTGAACACCCAAGTACTTGTAGCTCTGCACAGATGATAAGGAATGGCCAGTAATAGAGTATGAAAAATTTAAGGGTTGCCGTTTTCGAGTTATTGTCATTGCCACTGTCTTCTTGAGGTTGATACGCATTTGCCACGTCTCGCACCATGTTTGGATTATACCAAGAGAAGAATTGAGCACCGCTTGGTCATTGGGGCTATGAATTTCGTGGTACAGAATGCAGTCATCTGCAAATAGCTTCATTTTTACCGGTATTTTCTGCGCGATATCATTTATAAAAACGAGAAAAAGCAGTGGTCCTAGCACAGATCCTTGAGGGATGCCTGATAGTACGGATCGTGGACTTGAGCAAACATCGTCAATTTTCACACTTTGGCATCGAGAAGACAGATAGGGATGTAGCCATCGAAGTAATGAATCGTTTTTTAGGATAGGCCGCAATTTTAGCAATAATTTAGGGTGGGAAACGCGATCAAAGGCCTTTTCAAAATCTAAAAAAACAACATCGATTTGACCCTGTTGATCTAGAACTGCCGTAAAGTCGTGAATCGTTTCCAGGAGTTGCGTAGTCGTGGAAAGTCCCCGTCGAAAACCATGTTGCCGTGAATCTATAAGGTTGTGCTCTTCAAGAAAAAGGGTTAAATGTTTACAAATGATGTGTTCAAGGATTTTCGCTGAAGAGCACAATATTGAAATTGGCCGATACGACGAAAGCAATAATTTCTTGTCAGTTTTAGGAATTGGGGTGATCTTTCCGCTTTTCCAATCTTTTGGGACCTGTGATTCCAAAAGGGATTTTTTGTATATAACGGTGAGGTACTTCGAAGACCACTCGGCATACCTTTTAAGAAATGCGTTTGGTATCCCATCTATTCCAGGAGATTTTTTTGGGTCGATATTTAAGAGAAGTGAGAGCACACCCTCTTCTGATATTGAAATTGAGTTGATCGGAGGGAGACTCTCGAAAGCATCAAAGTTTGGTATTTTGCCGTTGTCGTTTGTGAAAACAGAGCAAAAAAAGTTGTTAAATGACTCCGCGATTGTAAGTTTGTCTGACACAGGTTCACCATTTATCAATAGATTTTGAAGTGGCTTCTTTCGCGGAGAAAAGTGGCGCCAAAACTTTGCCGGGGATGAAAGAAGGAATGTTTTCATGGAAGTTTTGTAGTAGTAGTCTTTTGCTTTTTTTATGCTTGCTTTAAGTTGCAGGCGTAAGTCGGTCAATTTGCACATGCGTGTTGCGGAAGGAAAGTCCCGGTAATGTTTTCTAATTTTGTTGGTCTTTCGACTAAGTCGCACTACTTCTCGCGATAACCAGGGATTCTTGGTTTGCACCCTTTTTCGCGTGGTCGGCACAAATTTTTCTACGCATGTCAAAACAAGGTTTTTAAAGAAGTACCATAAATCATCGACGGAGCATGCGTTCGAGTTGGACAACGAGATGAAATCGAAAAACGACGTGTCTAGCATGTCAAGTATGTCAACATCGTTGGCACGACAAAAGAGGGGGACCACTGTTTCCTTGTAGCTCCGTTTCGGGGAATAATTCAACTGCATTGTTAAGCACACTATTTTGTGGTGAGATATGCCGTCAATAATTTCTACTTCATAATCCCGATGCACTAAGCTGTCACTGATAAGGAAAAGGTCTAGAATGGACGCCGCACCTTTTTGGATTCGCGTGGGTAACGTGACTACCTGCGTGAGAGTGTGCGAAAATACGATGTCTACTAAAGGCTGTGCAGCATTAGAGAGGGGTTCGGGAACTTCGGTGGACCAGTTGATGGCCGGGGTGTTGAAGTCACCACCTATTAGGATGTTTCGAGAGATGGCCTTAGAAGAGCACAAAAATTCGTTCAGTTTTTCAAAAAAAGTGTTATCTGTATTCGGGGGGCGGTAGAATCCTCCCACGACCAAGCTGAATTCGTTTAAGGCTACCTTGATAATGACGCATTCGACGCCCACTATGTCGGGGAGCCTGAAAACATGCAGGTTTTCACGAAACAGGATCGCAACGCCCCCACCGCGAGAGTCTCGGTCTTTGCGACAGACAGCATACCCCGGCGGTACTATTTCGTCATCAACAATGCTACTGGTTAGCCATGTTTCTGTTAGGATCACAATATCAGGTTTGTATGCTATTGTGATACTTTCGAGATCATCAGATTTATTTAGGATGCTTCGGGCGTTCACATTCAAGCACAGGAAAGGCTTTTTTGTATTGTTGCCGGTTCATTGCGGATGGGGTTCTTTATCGCGTTGTCGACCCACAGGAACCATTTCGTTGCGGCTGGTATCCCACGCAAACAACTCTTTGTCGATTTTAATCTTGTCGTAAATCAACTTAACTTTGCTACCTCGCTCTCGGAGTTCCTTCGTGTGGTCCCAGAGTTTTTTCCTCTTTTGGCGAGTAACTGCCGAAAAATCCTCAGATATCGAAACATCCGTGTCTTTTAGTTGAAAAGCGTTTTTTAGGAGCTCAGTTTTCTCGCGGTAATCAATCAACTTTATAATCACCGGATGCGTTTTCCCCTGTTGTATGCGACCAATTCTGTGGATTCTTTCAGTTGTTTTGATGGTAACACCCATTTCTTTGGCAAAGACATCTTGAACTACTTTTGTTGTCAAATTTTCCACTTTTTCATCGGGATCCTCCGGAATACCAAACACGACGATATTGTTACGCCTACTGCGGTCTTCTAAACTAACAAGCTTATCTTCCAAGTTCCTTACGCATTCTTCAAGAACGGACACCTTGGTATTAACTTCACCAATAGCCTTAGCTGACACTTCTACGGCCTTGAGCTGCAACTCAATATTGTCTAGTCTGCAAGAAATAGCTTTCTGGCCCTCAAGGATCTGCCTCAGAAGCTCCTCTGTGGGTCCAGGATTGGATTCCACGTCCCCGCAGAGCATCAGCAAAGACAAAAACAACTTTCGCACAGTCAAGAAACCAATATACATTTTTCGTGGGCACACCAGCTGCAGAAAAAATGGATCACTTGTTTTAACAGTAGATGTTGCGTTACTGACCTGCACGAAAAAAAGGACTCGTTTCAGCATGTTGCCGCAACGCCAGCTGGCATGCCCACTGAAGAGGTTGCACGGTCGCTGGCCTCTTATAGCTGGCTCCGTTGACGTTGACGATGCCGGGTGAGACGACATCCAGCGGCGTATCTGAGGCAGACACGTGTGTGCGCAGTCTCCGTGGGTGACACGCTCCAAAACGATGGGACTTGCATTATCTTGCGTTTTGCTTGTCCGGGCTGCTGTGTCGATGACGAGAAACTGCACGAAAAAAAGGACTCGTTTCAGCATGTTGCCGCAACGCCAGCTGGCATGCCCACTGAAGAAATTGCACGGTCGCTGGCCTCTTATAGCTGGCTCCGTTGACGTTGACGATGCCGGGTGAGACGACATCCAGCGGCGTATCTGAGGCAGACACGTGTGTGCGCAGTCTCCGTGGGTGACACGCTCCAAAACGATGGGACTTGCATTATCTTGCGTTTTGCTTGTCCGGGCTGCTGTGTCGATGACGAGAAACTGCAAGAAAAAAAGGACTCGTTTCAGCATGTTGCCGCAACGCCAGCTGGCATGCCCACTGCTTTTTAAGTTTACCTATTCGGGTCCAGACTATGTGTGCGTCAGTGTACGAGTTTGTGGATGTGAGGAAGGCACGCCAAGTCTCCAGCTTTGCCTCAAGGCTCACGCACTTCCCCCGGGTCTTCACCCGTTGGAAAAAGGTCAGGTTATCTGAAGTAGGGTATCCACTAAGGATACCCCACGCCTAGTTCTGGGCCTCTCGTGCCTGACCACAGTCCTTGTTCAGCCAGGGCCTCCTTTGGTGACGCGGGGCGCCGGAGTCCTGGGGAATGGACTTTTCGGCAGCGTCACGAATGTGCGCGGTGGGCAGTTGAGTTGCCTTCTCTACGTGTTGGTGTGGTATCGATGTGTGGTGTACTTTAGATGTTTATTTGAACGTGTTCAATAACCTCTTGCTTCACTGAACGATTTCTGCAAAGAGTAACTGTTTCAACCTATATCTGAGAAAAAGGTAGGCAACTGGTCAATACCGTAAGGGTTGGTGTCCACCTCCCATTCTAGAGATGATAACAGCCAATAGCTAATTCCAGGCATGAGTAAGTGTTGTGTGGTAGGTTATGGTATTTAGGCTTTTGTTAAATAGGCATGCTCCTGATGATGTTTATAACTTTTCAAAGAGGCGACCCCGCGCATGTGTGCGAGAAAGGCACCAGAGGGAGTTGTGTGCATCAATGTCACCTAATAAGCTTCAGGTGACTGACCTATAATCGTTTCAAAATCAGAACTTGTTATCCGATAATCAGGAGGAATATATAAGGAGAATATTGTTACTAGCCTTTGAGCGATTATTGTCCGGATTGCAACAGCCTCAAGGACAGTGCTCATATTGACTGGATGACATGCTAAGGATTTTTGGGAGGGAATAGCCACACCACCAGAAGAATTTGGGCGCCTATCCCTGTCCTTTCTGAAAAGCAAGGTAAATATAGAGGAAGTTGGTATGTTTTTTGTTAAAATGTTTTTCTTGTAAGCTTATAACACTTGTTTGGCTGGCATGCAGTAACATCATCAAGAGTTTTAAGGAGGCCTCTGCAGTTCCATTGAATATATTTTGTCTTCCCATTACAGCCATTTTACTGGAATTTGTGTGTATGTATTCATGTTTTATCTGTCGGGTTTGTAATCTTGAAAGGAGCTTTTAGGGACTATGTTAGCTTGGACGTCGAAGGCCGTTCCTTGCGCTGCAACGCAGGCATGTGCGGTCCGACGTCCATCTCATATACAGATGTATTGGGTGTGTCCGACAAACTGGGCTCCGTTGACATAGATGTAGCCCCCTTTCAGGCCGTGTTGTCAACAGCCCGCATGGCCCAGGACGTGGTCGGTGCCACGGCCAGGACCGTCGGTGGAGCTAGGTTTGGAGAGGGCCCGGTTCCCTCCTTGTCCATATCCTCAAGGCTGTCGGGTAGGCTGGAAACCGGTGAGGCGGGTACAGGAGTTACTACGCTCCCACCAGCATGAGTGGCCACCTCAACCACTGCCGATCACTCAAGTGGTGTTGTGACCGGGGCAGCTGCCACAGGCAGCCTCTTGGGGTGCTGGGTGGGAGCAAGTCAGCTAAGCTGCATTGCGTCCGCGCCGACACCAGGTGCCACTCCGGCCCCCGGTGAGCAGCTTCGGCTAACCTACCCGTTTTGAAGAGTGCAAACCTCTTCCGGGCCTCCACAAAGCTGTTTTCATTGCCCTTGAAAATGGTTTTGTTTGTTTGAACGTTTCGCAGATCGCGAATATGATGCGCCAGGTCCGTGGCAGTTGGAGAAGGCGAAGTTGGTTTTGTCACAGTTGTCTGTAAGATTGGCAGGTTTACCAGGCTTTCACATTTTGGTATCCCAGGCAGGAGTTCGTACCATACCCATGCCGCTAGCATTTGTAGCAGCGGCGTGGATTTGACATGTACGCACGTGTCGGACATCGCAGGTAACTTTCCGTCACCGATTCTTGCAGTGGGGTCTGTCAACGGTCAAAATGACGTGCTTTGTTTTGATCTTCTTGCCATCCCGTCTTATTGTGACACGCCAAAGGTGTCTACCCTTCAGCTTAAAACAGATCGCCATGGTTGGGTCCAGATTATGTTTGGGGGCTCCAGGTTTGCGGTGTCGCTAATACCCTCACCAATATTATTCAAGGTGCGCCGTGCGGGGTTTCTAGTCACGAGGCCAGCCTGTTGTGCACCATGCGCCCTGAACCTTGTTTGCGCAAGACTTGAAAAAAATTAGCCGTGTGATCTGCAAGAATATTAAATGACGCTTATTAAAATTATTTTTTTAGCAAACTTTACCTTAGCCTGTATTTCGTCTTTGCTGTCTTTGTCCTGCAATAAAGTTCCCTAGAAGAATGGGTTTATTAGTAAATAACCTAATCGCTCCACTCTACGCTTTAATTATCTGACATTTCTTTGGAATCACGGTGGTGCAGCATTTATTTTAGATTGGTGGTATTGATCCCATCTCAAAATTTAGGAAGCTGCTTTCCTCGGCACGCGGGCACTAGTTTTCACCTGACAATAATTGTCCGATTGGAGGTGCTAACAAATGCAGAAACGTCGCTTCTATGGGGATCCATCATCCAGTTTAAAAACGAACATATCAAAAAATTGTTCTGTTTATTGGCAAAATTGCGTCTCAACAAAAGCTGGAAAAAATCATCACCCCAACCTGCCATTCAAAAACAATTTTTAGTGTTTGTCGCGTGTCTGTCTGTGTTCTCCTCGGTGGCATTATCTCTCCCTCCCTGAGGGGCGAGATGAGAGTAACTTGTACGGCAATAGCGCAAGTGACGCCATGTGCATTGGATCAGCCGCTTGGAGTGCGATGGTCGAGCATGTTCTGGTACCTAGCCGATTATGCTACTCGGGAAGCGGGTGCGTTACACGACTAGGCACACCCTATATTGAGAGCACATGTGAAGCTCCTTGTTTGGTGAATGCACATTGTACTTGCACTCACGCTCTGATTTTTCCAGATTTTTCACAATGGCCTAGGCTTGTAAATTGTGGTCAAAAAAGTCCTGCCCTCAGAAGAGCCAGGCGAATGACGTTGTAGCTGTGCCTTGAAGTCTAACATAAATGTAACCCAACTTTAAAAACAGTGTTATTGCTTGAAACTTGCGTCGAGTTTTAATTGGTCCCAATAAATTTCAGCCATTTTAAAAGGCGGATTAGCAGAACCTGGCCCTCCCCGTTCAATTCGTAGGTTATTGCAGCGGTGGTCGTGGTACCACCTGTCACTTCTGTTAAAACGGCCGGTCCAAGTCTAAATTTCGCAAAAAAGCCTCCCGGCTAAAAGCTGCAACAACAATAAAAATATGTGAATTATAGGCTAAAATCTGGCCTCATCCAGGAAGGCTCTCTGGGCGTCATTTATCGCTTCTTCGCAACCCTACACCTAAAAAGCAATGTCGTGTTTATGAATAGGCACCTTTGCAAAAAAAAAAACGTTTTTAAGGGTGACAAGTTCCTGAGCACACAAAGACGACTAAAGCAGTGAGCTCAACACCACCGCCCAAAAAAATTACATCCAACGTTACTCGCGATATCCTTTTTTTCGATGCCGACGGAGCTCTCCTGCTTTCATCACTTAGCACCTACAAGCCCGAGCTCCCGCCGCCCATTGGTGTGGAATTGTTTATGTTGTCGTGTACCACCCGTTGTACCGAATGCTATTTTACGGCCTACTCTGTGAGATATATGAAAGCCTTTAGAAATATAAAGATTAGAACAATAGGCTCAATGCGATACTCGTTCATCTCAATCTTGTGACACCCGAAAAGGTTGGGCTGAATGCAGTTTTCTACTTCTGACTTTCCGTCCCTTGATTCATTCACTGAGGCAAGTCTGAAGGGAATTTTTACACAGACTTTAGGAGCGTCCAAATCGTGCCATGCATCTAAAATTTGAAAAATATTGAGCAATACATTTTACACAGTTTTAGGCAAAATAGAAATACATACTTCGCCCTACGCCGGGTTAGGTAATTGAATATACTTGTGCGTCATATTTTAAATACCACAAAAGAGGTGTTCAAAGCAATGTTTTTACCAAAATTATTAGGTTTGGGGCTTTCACTTGAATTTTGGGGTGCATGCTCAGTTAAACGTCTCAAAAGGTATAATACATGGTGAGAAATATGTAGAAGGTTAGAAAACTAAGCTGCTTCAGCCGGAAAAAATGTCTCTAAATCTGACAAGTAAACTGTATTGGTGATAAAACAAATTAAAATCATAAATAATGAATAAAAAGTGTGCAAAAAGAAGAAAAAGAAATAAAGGCAAGTGGGCGCTGGTGAATTATATTCAATTAAAACATTACTACAAAATTTCTTGAAAGCACATACGACCATAAAACCCTTATATCAGTCACCCACTGTTTTCCGTGAGCAACAGTAGTTGTGTAGAGAATTTTACCCTTAGTGAGTGAACTTTTGTTGCCAAAATTGCTGCTGCATGTCTGTGGCTTTGTCTGGTGCAGCCTAAACTTGTTTTGTACGCTCGTGACTTCCTTTCTGCAATGTTGAATACGTAGAATAGACATACAAAAAAGACAAATGTGATGCTACGCAGAACACGTAAATAACAATTTGAACGCAAAAACCGTAGCAAGACCTTGCAATTATATTTAAAATATGTAAGCAAAGTAACAAAAGCACGTTCGGTTTTCATTAAAACCTTATAAAATACACACACCAAACCGCCAAACTTGCAATATTTATAATGATTATATAAAGAGCGGCCCAATTGATACCGCTAGGGTTGTAGCAATGTTTTAAATAATTTCTGTTGAAACGTCAAATAGGAGGAGCTCGAAGAAGGTTGCGGGCTCAACAGACGCATTTGGCAAAAAAGAATACGCCTAGATAAGGAATCTAGATGGCTGTCTAAAAGACGGTTGCCTGCACCTAATGCAAATGTATGGCTTTTAATCTTCGAAGGCCTTCTATTTTTTGCCCCCTCTCTCTCGGAGGAAGTTTTTCACAAGGCGGTGAAAACATCGCTATTGAGATTAAGAAGAGTATCCTAACCAAACATGGTCGTACATTCAGTTGTTTTCTCGTTGGGGTGGCCAAATTAGTGATCTTTTCATTGAAGTACACGTGCGAAATTTTGGATATCCTAGTAGAGTTGCAGCTGATTTGATTTTTACTGGAAGCGCGACTCAAGTATCTCGAAACAATGCGCTCAATGTATTGTTTAGAACTCTTATTTTTGAAGGCTGACTATATTATTAGTGTTTGGGCTTCATTGTGCCATTGAGCGAAGAAAATTTTCTGGGTTCACAATCTCGCAACAACCGAGGAACGAAAACACGTTTTGGGAGTATATTTCATGTTCGGCAGGCTAGAAAAAATGCGTGTTTTCTTCAACCTAAACATTTTAGTTTGCTTTCTTCTTCTGCAGAGCAAAGACTTTGCTACTAGTAATGACTCTTCTGCAGCGATGGCGTAGAGGTAGAACACCTGCCTCGCGTGCAGAAGGGCCGTGGTTCGAATCCCGGTGCCGGATAATTCCCACCGGATTAAAAAAAAATCCGCGTATTGATGGAATTGCACAAAGGGGCTTGGGGTGCGGCCTGACCCCGGCGACCATTGCCGGTAATGCACTCCCTCACCAGAGCAGGATTGGCCACCCTGGTGTAGTAACGGCCACAACCTCCCATGAATGAGCCAACTAACCCTCGGCCCTCAGTCCCCGGCGGCTGCGAAGCAACTGACCACGGCGGCGGTGAGACCTGTGACGCAGCAGAGGGTGCTAAGAATCCCTGGATCCGGACAGGCCGCCAATGGAATCTGAACCTGGCAACGTTTAACGTGCGAACCTTATCTAGCGAAGCAAGTCTCGAGGTGTTGTTCGAGGAATTAGAGGGCAATAAATGGGATGTAATAGGGCTTAGCGAGGTTAGAAGGGCAGGCGAAGCCTTTACGGTGCTAAAAATGGACACGTCCTATGTTACCGTGGTCTAGAGGACAGAAGAGAACTGGGAGTGGGATTTCTAGTCAATAAAAGCATAGCTGGCAACATAGACGAATACTATAGCATTAACGAAAGGGCAGCAGGTCTTGTAATTAGGCTCAATAAGAGGTACAAGCTCAAGGTGGTGCAGGGCTACGCGCCCACATCCAGCCACGACGACCAAGCAGTGGAACGCTTCTATGAAGATGTGGAATCGGCAATGGCTAAAGTAAAAACACAGTATACTGTAGTTATGGGGGACTTCAATGTTAAAGTAGGCAAGAATGAGGCTGGAAACAAGGCAGTTGGGAACTATGGTCTGGGCTGTAGAAATAGCAGGGGGGACCTACTAGTTGAGTTTGCAGAACGGAATAACCTACGCATAATGAATACCTTCTTCTGTAAACGGGAGAGTCGGAAGTGGACCTGGAGGAGCCCGAATGGGGAACACAAAAATGAAATAGACTTCATATTATGCGATAACCCTGGCGTCGTGCAGGATGTGGAAGTGCTCGGAAGGGTAAGGTGTAGTGACCACCGTATGGTAAGATCTCGAATTAGGCTAGAGTTGAGGAGGGACCGCAACAAGCTAGTACGAAAGAAGCCGATAAATGAGCAAACAGTAAGACGTAAAGTCGAAGAATTCAGGATCGCGCTGCAGAACCGGTATTCCGCCCTTAACGAGGAAGCCGAGCTTACGACACAGGAAGCCAGCGGCAACCTTACACGCATTCTCACGGAGTGTGCAGTAGAAGTCGGGGGCACTATGGCGAGACAGGATACTGGCAAACTTTTACAGGAGACGAAAGATCTAATCAGGAAACGGCAAACCATAAGAATCTCTACCGCAGCTGACAGAATAGAACTAGCAGGGCTCTCGAAGCTAATCAATAAGCGCAAGACAGCTGACATACGGTAGTATAATATGGAGAGGATCGATTACGCTGTAAAGAACGGAGGTAGCCTAAAAGAAGTAAAGAGGCGTCTTGGCGTGGGAAAAAATCAGATGTATGCACTTAAGAATAAGCAAGGCAATGTCATCACAAATAGGGATAAAATAGTCACAGTGGCCGAGGAGTTCTATAGGGATCTGTACAGCAGCCGGGACATACAGGATAATTCCGAAAGAGACAGTAGTTCAGAGGAGATAGACATCCCACCAGTAACGAACAAAGAAGTAAGGAAAGCTTTGAAACAAAAGAAAGGGGGCAAAGCACCTGGTGAGGATCAGATAACAGCAGACCTCTTGAAGGATGGCGGAAAAATTGTACTTGAAAAACTGGCAAACCTGTATACGCAATGCCTAATGACCGCAATGGTACCGGAATCTTGGAAGAACGCGAACATCATCCTAATCCATAAAAAAGGCGACATGAAGGACTTGAAAAATTACAGGCCGATCAGCTTACTGTCAGTCGTCTACAAGGTATTTACCAAGGTAATCGCTAACCGAATCTCTGCAACCTTAGATTTCAGTCAACCTAAAGAACAAGCATGGTTCCGTAAAGGTTATTCAACAATGGACCATATTCACACGATCAATCAGGTGATAGAGAAGTGCGCTGAATATACTCAACCCCTATATATAGCCTTCATAGATTAGGAGAAAGCATTTGACTCGGTCGAAACCCTAGCAGTCATTCAGGCATTCCGGAACCACGGGGTAGATGAGCATTATGTAAGAATACTAGAGGATATCTATAATGGGTCTACAGCTACCATCATCCTCCTTAGGGAGAGCAGTAAAATACCTATAAGGAAGGGTGTCAGACAAGGAGACACAATCTCTCCAATGTTATTCACAGCATGCTTACAAGAAGTATTCAGAACGTTGGATTGGGAACAGGTGGGAGTAAGGGTTAATGGAGAATACCTCAGTAACCTCAGATTCGCTGATGACGTTGCCTTGCTAAGTAACTCGGGGGACGAATTGCAGAGCAGGCTTTCCACACTGGGCGAAAAGAGTAGAACCGTGGGCCTGAAAATTAATATGCAGATAACTAAAGTAATGATCAATAACCTCGGGACAGCACCGCAGTTTCAGATAGGTGGCGAGGCAGTGGAAGTGGTAAGCGAATATATATACTTAGGCCAAGTTGTGACCCCAGATCCCAACCATGATGCAGAGATAATTAGAAGGATCAGAATGAGGTGGGGTGCATATGGCAGACATTCTCAGATAATGAGTAGCAGCCTACCATTGTCGTTGAAGAAGAAAGTGTATGACAGCTGCATCTTACCGGTACTCACGTACGGGGCAGAAACTTGGAGGCTCACTAAGAGGGTTCAACTTGAATTGAGAACGACTCAGCGGGAAATGGAACGGAAAATGATAGGTGTAACATTAAGGGACAAGAAGAGAGCGGAGTGGGTCAGGGAGCAAACTGGTGTTAAAGACATATTAGTAGAAATTAAGAAGAAGAATTGGACGTTGGCAGGGCATGTAATCCGAAGGCAAGATAACCGCTGGTCATTAAGGGTTACAGAGTGGATCCCTAGAGAAGGCAAGCGCTGTAGGGGGCGGCAGAAAGTTAGATGGGCAGATGAGATCAAGAAGTTTGCGGGGATAAATTGGTCACAGTTGGCACAGGACCGAGGTAATTGGAGAATAATGGGAGAGGCCTTTGCCCTGCAGTGGGCGTAGACAGGCTGGTGATGATGATGATGATGATGATGATGAATGGCTCTTCCGTTTTAAAGCGTGAAGGCAACTGTGGTCGTGTTCAATTACAACTTCGCCGATGCGCATGAACTATCAATTCAATTAATGACCAGAGTTTTCTTATGAGTGGGTGAATGGATTGGTGTGTTTGTTTAGGCGAAGATGTGAAGCCTTTTGGGAGCGCCAAATTCACTGCTTACCAACATTTTCCAATTTCCAACATCATGCTTTTAATCAATTGTTTTTCTGTATATTTTACGCTTAAACTTTCTGTCGTAAACAAAGAGGTAGTGAATTCACCAGCGTCTATTCAGAAAGTAAGTGTCGGCGTTATCTTTGGACGACCAGCGCCTATTCGGAAGTGGCTAAGGAGGCCGCAGAGGCTAAAGTAGCAGCTGTTGTCAAAACTGGAGGTAGAGGTGATGACTGTCATTGCGCTAGTGTGGACAAGAAACGGGCAGAATGGTTCTAACACGTTGACTGTCTGGACAATTCTGCTTTAAAGCTTCCTCTTAGAAACAGGATAACCACCCTGTTTTTTGGTCTTGTCTTATAGTCTGGACCCAATGAATATTTTTTTCAATAATTCAGAAAAAAGCACACCCGAATCCTATTGTCGAGGGCGTATCCACATTATATAAAACCTACTTTACGAGAGCAAAACAACCTAAGAAAACGGACGTGCGAATATGGTCTACACATGTCCCATGGAACGACACCCATTATTCAATTTTTCAATACAGCCATCTGAGACACAAAAAGCAGCCTTTGCCTAAATCCAAGCGGTACACCTCCGCAGAATTAGCTCTAGCCGAAGTGACTTTGATTAAGGTTTTCAACCGCTCCGAGCTCATATGAAAAAAATACCCACTACTTCTCATTGAAAAAGAATCAGGCACGCTTCGAAACATCACCAATCTAGACTTTTCAGTGACACTATAAATTTAATAGAGAGTCAAAACACATCTGATTTGACATATTCGGTATGTGGCTAAAACGGTAAAAAAATTCACATCTGACTCGAGACCGAAACAATTAGGCACGTAATCTGCGATAAATCACGTGTGGTGCGGGAAGGCAGGAAACACCGTAAATAACGTTACATCATCTCAAACCAATAAATACGTTTTTCTGTCTCTGCATCATGCAGAAAACCCTGGGACAAGTTTCTGCTGATGAGGAAACTCACAGTTGAGGAGGGCATCTGTTTTTTTTTCTTGCAGATCAGGCTCAAGTTATACTGCGGAACCAACAACATAGTGCACCTCGTAGAGTGTGGTACCTTTGGCGCCCACAATATTAGACACACTAAAACGGTGGCGCTGGTTTCACGGTCTGTAAAACAGTTGAAAAACAGAAGAGCTTACAGCCACTCTACGTTCATCGGGCACGGCTGTGGCGCCTCACGTGGGTTTTTGAACTTGCGGCTACAGGATCTCCATGAATAGCTAGCTGGGATTGTTTTGTCAGGCACGTCTTCGCACCTCCCACAAAGCGAACCGCGTAAGCACGCGCTAAAAAAATATGCAACCTATTTCGCTAACTCAACGTCCTAACCGCCGTCTCAAAACATGCGGTCCCCATTGAACGCGCAAACTTCGCCTGAAAGGGGAAGCCAACTACGAGGAGAATAGAACGCGAGCGATCAGGCCGCCAACACTGGGCAGAGTAGTATTGAAAGCCGAGCTCTTAGCCGCCGGGCGCTCCTCACGAGTCGCTACTCACGATTAGCACGCTCACGTGTGCTCGGCATTTTAAGTTGTTCAGGCGCTTGTGCCACTTTTGGCTTGGTACTTTTTGTTGACATCCACACTTTGTACAAGCCCACGCGCCAAACTTGACAATGCGATACACTTAGGGCATTTCTTTAAACAAACCCGATCCTCCTAAAGCTAATTTGAGAAAAAGCAAACGTTAGTTACCGGACGTAAATGCAACACTGTCTATTCACAGTTAATATATATGTTTTACATGTCAGAGAGGGGAACGTAATGGGCGCAACTAATAAAAAATATGCAAATAATGCCTGCAATATTGTATTCTTTATTGTATTTACCTTATATAGAACTAAAACCCCAAATTGGTGCCGCATTATTATGAAAACTTTATTTATGTTGACAAAGATTTTACAACAAGGATTTAAAAACTGTACAACTATACCGGAAATGAAGGTAAGTCATTTTGGCACCATTCGCAGCCTATTTAGAACTATTCTGTAGCATAACATGTGGGCCCCGTCTGAAGGACCACAAGAAGTAAACAAGTTCTTCATTGCCTTGCCACAAATTTCCAAAACGTTTCACAAGGTGACTGCTTATACCTTTTTCTCACCTTAAGGAAGCGGTTGGTACTGTCAGGGGGGAGCGGAAGAGAGATTTGCCAGGGCTTGTAATGGAAGGCTATTTGTTTGGTTCTAGAAAGGTAAATTTGTGTGCAAAAAGAAATATTTATAACCAGATCTACACCGAAAAGACAGGGAGGAAGAGATACAATGATGGTTTCACATTCACAATGTCACTTCTTTTTCTTTTTCATTCGTTCACTTTCATTCGTTCGCAGATCTTACGCCGCTGTCCTAATTGTTGTTTAAATTCGTGATAAGCAAGTTCGAAACAAACAAAAACCTGAAAATACCCACGAAACAGTCTGAACAGTAAAGACAACAGAATATCTACTGGGCCAACCGGATATTGGTGCTTTTCAACCGTGGAACAGCAGAAACTTGCTCATTTTTATTACGACCTGTGATCTGTGTAACGTTTTAAAGGAGTTATCTTACGTATTTTCTTGCGTCTTTTTAGAGGAAATTACCCATATTACTTGTTACTGCGGGTTTATCCGAGTTTCGCTCACTTAAAAAAACGCCTTACTTGCCAGAAGGCTCCTGCTCACATGCGCACTCCTGGGCTCGGTTGACTGGTACACCTCCACAGCCGAACAAAAATCTTAAACTGTCCTCTTGCTAAATTCTTTTAAGAGTCGCATTACGATCCCTCATTCAATGTGAAAATAAAACCAAACCTTCTTCTTTTAAACCACAGCAGGTGTCTGGGACGTTCACTGAACCAGCTTACAGCGACGAAGCTCCAATCTTGACTAGGAACACAATAATACAGAGATGTCCCCGATTAAAACTTGATCCACGCATTTACCAACCTTTTAAGGAGTATTAAAGTGTCTCCGCGAAGGGTATTGTGCCGTGAATCCTTCTACAGTAGCCTCATGAAATAAATTATTATACTTGTAATCATACCTTGATTTAGTTTTAACAACACGTTATTTTTGGATTTGCTTTACGGCTTTTGAGGCACGAAGGGTCACGTTGTTAACTAATTTTTTTACAAACCTTGATCCGCACAATCCTCATGTCGGGGTTTTGATGCCCGCAATCTTGTCCATTTTTTAGTTACTCTGTGTGATAATTCATACTGCCAGAAGTTGCCCGTTATCGAGCATTCGGGGCTCTAGAGGTAGCTGGCGGTGTGGTTCGAAGCGGCCGTCTTGCTTCGTTTTATAGAACCTACAATTTCTTTGCATATTGCATGCACATGACAGAAAATGTGACATGGTTAAAATCATATATCTTTAGCACGAGCTATTTCTACGGCATTTCTTACTTTCTACGGCATTTCTTTTGTTAAATTCGACGGACTTGCGTGCATCCTTTTCCCCGTGGTTCCTGCCATTCTTTCGCTGCGTTGCAGTAAAGAAAAAGCCATTACTCTCCTATTTGTGGCCCAGACTCGTCTTGATTACATGGCACCAGTGGCATTTTGAGAGCACTTACGGAGGAGGCGGCCATGTCTTCTGCGCCGGAGGCGTACTGCTGTGATTTCTCGGCTTTTCTTTTAACAGCTAAGCAGCTTGAGCTCCCACTTTCGATATGGAGGGCTCCCAAAAAACTCCACCCAGTCGAGTGCACGTGAGCATACGCTTTACGAAGAGCCCCAGGGTTGTTATGGCTTGCGTGGACTTGCACCGGATGATGAGCTCGCAGAAAAAATGGCACTAAAGGGCTCAACAAATTTCCTGATACAATACTCCGCAGATGTGAGTGTCACGTGAACGGATGGTGGGGTCGTTTTTACCAGCGCGGAGAAATGGACACAGGGAAGCCGTTGGCGAGTTTCAAATAACACACATTTAATGCACACACAAAAAAACCCTCAGGCACAGCACTCAATATTTAAACTACACACAAACGATAAAGACTCAAACCTCTACAATCCCAAAATACAACTCGCATACAAACCCCTAACTTAACAGCTCAATATGCAATTCAAATCACAACTCAAAAGACTTTACAAGAAAGTTCTGCACCTTCAGTCCGTATTCCCTCATTACGTCAAGTCCTACTTTATCTCTTTCTGACTACAACTGCCTAGTTGTATCCTACCAATATGTCCCTAATGGACTGGCCTACCCCGCTGTCGTCGGCACTGACGTGTCGCACCCATTGCGTGGCCGCGATGCGGTGGTAGCCGTCCTCATCTCGCTTCGGTGCCGGCGTTCGATGCGCGCGGTCTTTCCTTGGACAGCGTGGGCTCCGCGCGTCCTGACGTTTCCTCTGCGGCTACTTCCTGGTATCCGCTCCCGCTGGATGTCCTTGATGCCGGCGTTCGATGAGCGCGGTCATCCCTTCGGCGGCGCGCTTCCTCGGTGGCTACCCCCTGCTAGCCGCTGCCGCTTGAGGTTCCACGTTGGCTCGGCACGAACGTCGCCTTTCGGGGCCGCCGAGACGAATGTCGATGGAGCGTGGACGCTGGCCGCTGTTGCATGACCGATGCTGCTGGGGCCATGAAGACACAGGTTCGTGGTTCACCTAGAATGACGGCGCCGATGCGAAGTCGGCCCGCTCCCGCCCACGCTCGGATGGCACGGTCGATCGCCTGGCCGTGTCCCCCCGGCTCGTTCGTTGAAGCCACGTGCTTCTACCGCCTCCTGGTTTCTTCGGTTTCTTGCCTCCCCCTTCTCTTTGTGCGCCCCGCTTTTATACCCTCTGGGCTCTCCCGTGGCGCACTCCCATTGGCTTCTTTCTTCCTCCCTGTCCTCATATGTCCATCTCGCCGCTTTTCCCATGCGTGGCCTTCCCTGATTGGCCGACCGGTGTGCTGCCACCTTTGCCCATGATTCCTCGGTGCGTCGGCGCTGGCGCTTGCTGATTGGTGCTCTCCTGGCGCGCACTTCAAAATTCTCGTTCCTTTGTTCTTTTCTTCTATTTCTCGGGGTTTTCATGCCTCCCCTCTCGGGGGGTGCCCTGACACATGACAGTGAGCATGCGCCTCGTGTTTAGCACCTAGAATTGGCCAGCTTGACCTTCGAGAACAATCGGTCTAGTGGTTGGTGTTTCAACTATCGCGTGGAATCGTACTCGGCACTTCACGTGTAATCAAACTAGACTTGGGAACACTGTATTCGCACTTGAGATGCCCAGATTCATAAGAAGATTTCCGCGTGATAAAGGGTGTGTGACGAGCCCCGGTTTGGGAGAAATGTAAAAACAACGGTCACACCCATCTAGGCCTGCCAATAATGGAGCACTTTCAGCGGTAATTCCGGATATCCTCGCAGAGTGCAGCAGCCGGGTGTCCAACTAATGGAGAGAGGCTGCCAGCTACTCTGTTTCTCCAGCCTTGCCCCAGTAGTGCAGGCTCCGCCATTTATTTTTTCATTTTTCTCCAATATTGTATTTCAATGTCTGAGATATGTAGGTCATACAGTCTTTACGTTCGCGGTTCT
The DNA here is from genome assembly GCF_048455015.1 of Haemaphysalis longicornis. Lineage (NCBI taxonomy): Eukaryota > Metazoa > Arthropoda > Arachnida > Ixodida > Ixodidae > Haemaphysalis > Haemaphysalis longicornis. Next base: position 51,582,526 of record NW_027526214.1, on the reverse strand, counting down.
TAGGTAACTGGCTGCTGACTCAAGGTTTCGCTTTTGCGTCAGGTTTTTGTGGTTTTCTTAGACGGAGGTCAGAACCTCTCTTTTGTGCATTGTCGGAATGCCACAGCGCTGCGAGAGAGGGGACCTAAACAAGACAGCTTGCATGCTCCTAACACTTGGTCTTAGCATTTAGCCGCGGTGCGTATAGACATGAATCACCATATCGCCGAATCATCCGCTATGATTTTTTCATTTTCCGTTTCTGGTGTACCATTTAAAAGCATTCTCACATGCCCTTACATTTGATAATCTCCCTATCTAAACAACCAATAACAATAGACTCTCTAGAAATACTGCTTGACTTACCAGTGTCGCCATCCATAGGCTGACATTTTTTTATTTTTCAGAAATTCGTAAGCCTTTTTTATTGACCTAAATTTGAGTTTTGGTAAATTAAGCAGGTGCTCAACCAAACAGGGTGCAAAAATCACCATTAAAACATTTGTAATAAGATTCTTTCTAAGACATACCTTTGCCTAATCGAGCCACCATAAAACCGCAAAATCCTGTTTTCTCACGTAGCCTGTACTTTCCGAAATCAGTGTGTGATAACAAACTTTTTTAGATAGGTTAACGACTTTATTGTTTCACATAACCATGTCGCAATAGTGGGTTTCGCTGGTGGTTTTAATTTCTATTTTTAATGTCCAATATTATTAATATTATTCAATCACTCAATCAATCAATTAATGTTTATAGAATGCCCAGGAACAGCCGAGGCCTTGGTTGTGGCGCACTGAGGAAGACAAAATGCGGCGCAAATATACAGCAGAAGCTCATTATATAAAGTCAACAAGAAGCACGAGCGAAGAAAAAAAGCAACAAAATATACCCAAAGGATAACAAAAAGGTATTCTAATTCCAACCAAAATTAAATTAAGAAATTTTAATGGTGGAGCAATGGCAAAAGGTAATGAAACAATTGTCCCAGCAGTTGGGTGAAGCAAGCAGACATAAAAATATATTTGCAGATATGCGCAAGAACACGAAGCTCAAAATAAACACGAATGTAGGAAACAAAATGCAAGAACTGATTCATGAAATTACAGCACCAGAAGATGAAACGTATCAGATGCATCACGGTGGGTCCTCGCGGCACAATACACCGGGAGCGATGAAAGGAAAGTAGCCTAGCGTATTATATGACAAGTCAATGAAGCAATTACAGACACAAAGAAACGAACATGCAGGGCCTAAAAACAAGAAACTAGGATTATGAAGACATTGCCCAGACACAGAAAAAAAAAACTGTGCCGAAAAGAAGAGTAATTATTGTATTGCAGCTAACAGCCAAGTCAGAAACTCCCAGAAGGGGACGTTAAAATATATCAAGTTTCCCAGAGTGATAGTTATAGAGACGCTGCACTCTTTGGAGGAGGTACACCTTGTTTTTTTGCGTAACACGAAGGCTCAAAAGTAAGTAACACGAATGCTCAAAATGGCCCTGGCATGACATATTACCGGGAAGCAGTTTATATAGAAGAAGATCAAGGCTCGTTCGCCGACAACTCAGAGAGACAGGTAATGAGGATCTGGATACTCTTAACGTAGTCTCGGCGGGTGCAGAGGAAAAACGATGCCTGTATATGGAGTGAAATTTTGTCTGAACACGCTTTATACATTTGCTGTTAGAATGACAGGTTCCATTCCAACCAACCAAGGCATATTCTAGTTGAGAAATACAAAGTGTTTTGAATAGTTTCAGGAATGAATTAAGAGACCGAATGTCCCATGAAAATCTGCATACAGCACCAGGAGAACGACGAGCCCGCCGAGTAAGTTGATCGACATGGCCGAGAAAGTTAAGGCGCTGTCAAAGACTACTTCAAGGTCTCCGATACCATCAACTCAAGAAAGGGGGCCGCTGTAAATGGTGTAGGGAAAGTAAGGAATGTTTGTTTGTTGGCAATAAGAGAATGAAATTTGTTTTTTTATTAAAATTTAATATATTCTCTGAACACCAATTAGAGAACGAGGACACATGTTTGTTGAGGGAAACACAGTCCTCGGTGGATCAAAAACGTTTAAATATTTGGTGTTTAAATGTTTAAACACTCACATAACAAAACCGATTGTGTAGATAACTTCACAACAGTGCCACGAGTGGTGCCTATATACCAGACCGTAAAAGCTTATTAAGTAGCTACGAGTGGCAGACAACATCGAATGCTTTGCTCAGGTCGCAGCATACAACGTCGAACTGTCCCCTCTCTGAAACTGCGGCGGAGGCCTGCTCCATCAAGCAGGCGAGATTCGTTGTAGTCGACCTTCTCGGTATAAAACCAGGCTGATTAGGTATAAGGACGTTTTGTACAAAATTTGACAAGACTTTGTGAAGCGCTGTCTCAAACACCTTGGAGCAGGCACAACGGAGAGAAACAGCCGTATAATTTGTGCGTCAGACGTCATGCCTGTCCTTAAAATTGGACGCACTCGAGAGATTTTCCACGTGCGAGAGAGCACCTTTGTTTTTAGACAATTATTGATTATAAAAGTCATAACAGTTACAAACATACTGCCATAGGTTTTAACAATGGCTGGAGGGATTCTGTCAGGGCCACAGGACAAAGGTGGTTTCATGCGCTTTAGACTCTCAAGAACCAGCTATTTGTATAATAGTATAGGGCTTGGGCCTTGTACATGTTTTAACGAAAGGTTCATCCCCATCTCATCGCACTGGTCCTAAGTAGCGCTATATTGCTGCGCAAAATTGTTGGCGACGTCATGCACCGGTTCTCCAAAGGAATTACCCAGGCTGATGCGATCACATGAGTTGTTTTTACGAGACCGTATATACTTCCAAAATTCAGCAGGCTGGGAATCATTGCTGCTCTCCACGGAACCTAGATAGGAGCGCTTGTCACGCTTATATAGACTTTTACATATTTTTCAGTTAGAGCAAAATTCCTTCTTCCATTTATCAAGTCCAGTGCTGCCTACTTTCTGTGGGCGCGGTGCTTTAGTTTAAGCGTGGTAAGAAGTTGTGTGGAGAACCAATAGGGGTACTTTGAGCGGCTTGGCTTGAAATTGGGGATAAACTTGTCCATACCGCTTTTAATAACGTCAGTGAACCGCTTGACCTGCGTATCACAATAAGGAAGATCTTGAATTGGAGACCAATCAAAACTACAAAAGGTCATACAGGCCAATGCCATACTCACGACCATAACAGTAGCAAGATAATTCGTTATCCTTTAACGAGACACTACGGCGTTGAAAAGTTATTAGAGTAAAAACTAAAAACGGCGGACGAAACTTGTCTGGCATAGCAAGAGGAATATCAGGCCTCGATACTCGTGCGTACTGAATGTTTGAAAAGCAGTGGTCTAAGATGTTTTAGGATCTATTTTCGATATTATTAAGTTGTATAATGGATGTGTAGGCTACGAAGTCTAATAGCATGCTGGATATCTTTTGCACGTAATAGTTGTACTGTTGAAGAGTGAGGCTATCCCATTGCACACCAGGTGAATTGAAATCACCCAGAATAACATGCTGATGGTTTTGGTGAGATGCGAATACTTGTTCTTTGAATGTAAGAACCTGATTGAACGTTGAAGGAGCAATATCAGGAGGAATATAAAATGCCCCCAGTAAAAGCATCTCACCTCCATTTATTCGTATATCTAGCCAGGCAGACTCGTGGTCGCCCTCCACTTCAAGATGCCGCACACTGAAAAGCACTGTCAACCGCATATACCACCCCCCTCCCTTTTGCTTAACACCACAAAAATGGCGTTGCGCTGCTGAGCACGAGGTCGCGGATTCGATTCCCGGCCGCGGCGGCCGCTTTTCTGATGGAGGCGAAAAGCAAAAACGCCCGTGTGTCCGAGATTTCGGCGCAGGTTAAATGTCCCCAGGTGGTCAAAATTAATCCGGAGCCCTCCACTACGGCGCGCCTCATCGCCTGCGTTGCGTCGGCGCGTTAAACCCTACAATCAATCAATCAACACCACGAAAATCCCTATGTCTACGAAAGAGTTTGTAGTTTGGTGTAAAATATTCCGAAGAACTAACATCGCCGCAGAGGGAGGTTTCGCAAATAACAATAACCTGAATACTTGACGAAACTAAATTTGAGGAAATTCAGACTCTTTGGTGCGAACACCGCCAGTATTATGATAATATATGTATATTATTTTTCTTCCTTTTGTCATATTACGTAACATCGGTAGTAAGTATAATCTCCGGACGCAGCTTTCCTCGGAATGGTTGAAAAAGACAATCCTTACGCCACAAGGAGGGATCTGCCTGACGCTGAAAAGAGTCCTCGCTTACAGTCACGCAGAAGGAGGAATAGGAGTCGTACTTTGTCTTCAGCTGTTGGCATGATAAAGGTGTGACGTTCACGAACAATAAGCACGTGGTCAGTTGCTCATTGGTGGGGCAGGAAGATAGCTTCGAAATGAAGATGCGCCACGGGTGCTTCGGTAGTTGCACAACGAAGATTCGAGATGTGTCTGCTGCCTCTACACACGCTAGACTCATAGTAAAAATATTAATATTCAATCAATCAATCGATCGATCAATCAATCAATAAATCAATCAATCAAGCCATCATGTTTATTTACGTGCCCCGGAACAGCCAGAGGCCTGAGTGATGGCGCACGGATAGTTACATAAAAACAAGACACAAGAAACATTACAACAAACAAACAAGTGACTAGACACACAAATTGAAGTACTGAAAATGACATAAATAAAGCACAGGAGGAGCCTGGGTACAGGCAAACAAGAAAAAAAACATGCATTTGTTGCTCTGGTTGTTGCAAATACCACACGACAGGCAGAGCAACAAGGTTTGACTGTAATACAATAAAAACAACGGCAAGAGTCTAGAGACAATTGATAAGACGAACAAATGACAGTAAATAGTTTCAAAAATAGGCACGTATCTGTTGGTAAACAGAACCGCAGAGAAACCAAATTCCAGGAGAAAAAAAAAGAAACGACAGAGATATAGATGTTTAACATAGTGTATTGAACAGCGCTGTACGGTAAATTGCAAAGGATTTTTGAAAGACGTCAAGGCGTTCAAGACAGCGGTTGTAACATTTCTGTAGTCTGCGCAAAGGAGAATGATTAGAGTTGCGCGCAGCGGTCAAGAACGGGCGAAGCCCGCTGTTAGGCATTTGTGGTACACTTAACTCTAAACAGTTAAGCAGGTCCGCGCTTGAAAGGTCACCATGAACAATTTTGTGAAGAAATGTAAGATCTGCACGCATATGTCTGAGTTCAAAGAAAGGATGGAAGGAACTATGTGTAAGCCAGAATCAGGATGAAAACTGTGATCGTGATGACGGTGCCCAGATATGAATAAAAACTCCTTGTGCACACATTCTATTATTTCACTACTAGATTTGGAGATGCCGTTCCAGGCAACAGAAGCATATTATAACTGAGGAATACATATTGCATTGTATAGCTTTAGAATTGGATCTGCAGAAGAGAATTCTTTTGTTATCCGACACACATTTCGAAGACTTTGGGCGCTCGCCAGGTGATGAGCCTAATACTTGGAGGTGATGAGGTGATGAGCCTAATACTGTCGAAAAGCACCTCTAAGTGCCTAATCTCTTCAACCTTTTGCATAGGAGCTCCCTAAATACTGTAGGAAAACAGCAGATGGTGGGTTTTCCGGCTGTACATGTTTAAAAATAGACAGTTTTTGCTGCACCAGACCGATAATTCCGACACATTCCACTTCAAGGCACAACAGTCCTGGACACCGCTAATGTGCCTAAATATTTGAACATCATCATTGTAGAGATAAAAAGAAGAGTTTGTTAACACTGTATACACATCATTGATAAAGATAGAAAAAAATAATGGACCCAGCACGCAACCCCGATGTACATCACTTGTTGCAGGGTAAACACTGTACTTTTTGCAGTTTACATCTACATAAAAGGACCAGTCAAGGAGATGGTTGGACGAGAAGGCAACAAGGCTTGCGTCTACACCGGATATAGCATTCTTGTTAATTATTAACTGATGGTTCAACACATCAAACGCCTTACTGAGGTCAAAAAATAACATCCACCAGGCCATTTTCACCAGCTGCAGCCGAAGTCTGTTTCATAAATCTTGCAATATTTGTGACCATCGATCGACCCCATAAAAAGCCGTGCTGATGTGGTGTCACACACGCTCTTGACGCAGGCAGCAAGAACTTTGTGCAGAGCTGACTCAAAGAGTTTCGAGGTAACACAAAGGAGTGAGATCGGGCAATAGTTAGAAATGGCTGCGCTATATCCAGACCTAAATATTGGAGAAATTTGAGCTATCTTTCATGCACGAGGAATTTTGCCGAAAAGTAAGCAGTTGTTATAAATGAAAGTTACGACAGGCACACAAGTGTTCCCATAGGTCTTCATGAGGGCTCCTTGATTTCCATCTGCACCACAGGAAAATCATTGTTTAATCTGTTTAAGGCTATCTTGACAATTTTTTCATTGAACATAGGTGTGTTAAAATAAACATACTATTAAACGATAAGCGTTCGTCGTTACCATTTGGCAGTTGAAACACAGAATGAAAGTACTGAGAAAAACTGGCGGCAACATCCTCAACCTCTTCAGCATCGGAATTAGGCAGGCTAACGTGTTCTTTAAATGCCTTAGCAGGGCTTGGTACATACCTCCAGAATTCAGCCGGTTTCTGAGACGCGGAAGCCTCTAATGACTCCATATAAAGCTGCTGGTCACGCCGGTAGAGGCTTTTACAAAGTGAGCGATACCGACTAAACTCCGCCTTCCACTTGTCAAGCACAGAACGCTTGGATTTTTTGTGGGCGCTGTGCTTAGGTTTAAGCGAACTTCTAAGTTCTTTAAAAACCAGTGGGGACATTTGCAATGAACAGGTTTTTAACAAGGGATGTACTTTTCTATGCCACCCCTGACGATTGCGGTAAAATATAGAACCTGTTCGTCAACATCATTGACGCGAAAAACACTACACCATTCAGCAGATGAATAAAAGTGAGAGAGCCCAACATAATCTCCACGCTTGAAAACATATCGCGGGACTGCACAATTGTCCACACCGCCATAGCAATGCTGGGCAGCGACAGAGACAGAGACAATGAGAGGGGGGTGAGACTTGCCAGGGGTGTACAAGAGATATTTCTGAGGCACACACTTGTACGTTTTTGAAATTCGAGAGGCACACATCTAGAACATTACAACAGAAGTTTTCTCTGTGGCAGAACTGCTGCAAGGAGGTGAATTATTGAAAATCTAATAACATGCTGCATTTATGCGCTGCCTAATGGTTTTTATGCTGAAAAAAAAGACTGTTCCAGTAATACCTTGGGTGTTGAAGTCCCCAAGTATAACTAACCTGTGGTTGGAGTGTGAATTGGAAACATTTTCAATAGAAGTGAGCTTTCGATTGTATCCAGCAGGTAAAATACCCGGGGATATATAGAATGCACCGATGAGCAGCTTCTCGCCCCTCTTGGGGCCTAACTCAATCCAGACTGATTCCTCGGTCTCGAGGTCTGCACGCCGCACCCACTGCACTGAGCGATCGATGGCAATGAGAACACCGCCACCCTTTTGCACGGGCCCAGTTAACTTTCTGCCACTTCTAAAAATTCCATAGGTCGCAATAAATAGGCGCAAGATGAGATATTATCGCAAAGCCAAGTTTCAGTAGTACGAAAAGTAGAAAATTTAGAGCATACACTTTTTCTAATAAATTCAGAGGACTTAGTTCGTAGACCTCGAGTGTTTTGATAGTATATGTCGATACTCTCGTAATTACTGAATATTTTCAGTTATTACAGAGCTGTCCAGCATACCAGGGTGGACCTTGCCTTGGAACGGCTTGAAAAGGCAGCCTTTTGGCCACATAGACGCGTCTCTCAGGCGCCTAAAACACTACTCGTTAACAGTTACGCAAAAAGAAGAATAGGAGTCGTACTTGGTTCTAAGGCGTTTGCACTACAATTGCGTAACTTCCACAGTTGACAAGTGGGCCAACAGTTAAGCAGATGTGGTGTTAGCCGACAGTTTTGATACAAAGATGGCCCTGGAGCTCGGTGGTCGGTGTACCAATACCAACTGAGAAGCTTCCGACGCACTAACGCGGCAGGGCTCCTTTTCTTCTGCAAGTTCGTCGGCGGGCCATTAAACACAGCGTCGGATCTAGGATGCGGGGGCAGAGGGTGGCCCGAAGGGGAAACCAAAGTGTTCAAGGCCGTAGCAGGTTGACTGCTGGGGCGGTCAACGAACGACGAAGCGGTGGTAGAGGACAGGAAGGGGGCACCTTCACCAGCTGCACCGGCGGCGGCTTCGGCGAATGACGACCTCGTAGGGAAACCAGACTGCGGCGACGTCACCGGTGGCATGAAAGGATTAGCAGGCTGCGGGGAAGCAGGCGGAGAAGGCGGGGGACGCGCGAGCTCCCTCGCAGGCAGCGAACCTCCTCTCGCAGGGACGCGACGACTGCAGCCTGATGGGCAAGCCCAGCCACATTGTCCAGTCGCAGAAGCCGGTTCTCCTCGCGCAGCTCGGTGACAACATCCCCGAGAAAAGAGAGGCTGGCGGAGGCTTCGGGCAGCAGATTCTTCAAAGCAGCTACCTCTGCGCGTAGGTCCACCGAAGGGATTAAGCTTGCTCCGACAGGAGACACTTCTCGTTCCGCCGGGATGTTCGCTGGCTCACCGTGTTCGCTGGTTTGGTCAGCGGGGTCACTAAGCCTAGCGGGTGACGCCGCTGCCACACACAGATTGCAGATGAATAGCTCACCGGAGATCAAACGCTGCAGTTCCTCGTCCGGTAGAACAATGCACTTTATGTGCGCACCGCGTTTACACGCAAAACATCGAAAAAACTCCTGCCTGCCAAAGAAAGCGAGGCAGCAGAGGAGGCACTTGTCCTTACTGGGCGCCATCATGCGGAGAATAATAATAATTATAATATTAGTATTAATAATATACAATCAATCAGTCAATCAATCAACCATTTTATCGGTGCCCAGGAACAACCCTAATGTCTTGGTCCTGGCAGAGCTTACACAAAGCATTATTAAAAAAACGTAAATCTGCAGGCCACAACACTTAAAATCTTCAATATCACAGTAAAAATAAAGTAAAAATGCTTACAGAAATACAGAAAAAATATAAAAAACAGTGTTTTCATCTATAGAACTCGGCAAGTGAAACGTTCAAGGCACTGGAGAAAAGGAAATATACAACAAAATACACAGTGCACGTGATAGAGACACAGTGTACATATAAAACGAGAGTTTTGATTCTGAAAAGTTACACTGCATTATCATTATTTGACCGATGCCTTTGCGCTGTCCCATCTTGTCCATACAGATAACCAACATAGAAACAAGTTTGACAGAAAAATAGCGAAAAAACAAAGGCAGGAGTATAGCCCTAACGATCAGACCAAGAAATCGCATAGATAATAAAAATCGATGAAGGAATCATCCAATATAAGTCTTTATTTGTGTGTCCAGGAACGATGTGGTGGTACGGAAAGAAAAGTGCCTATTTCAGAAAAATATAGAAAATAGCGGTGTTTAGTCTGAACGAGAATGAGACACTTTGAGATACACACACACTGACACACGCACATGACCCACGCACATATGCGAACAAGGCATTGAAAACACTGCATAGCAACAAGACACTTCAGACTGCTCAGGAGACTACGACTGTAAGACCACAAGACGTGACTAAACTCTGTACATTGGAACGTGTAAACTGGAAAAAGATATTAGCTAAACATCACGCTACAACTAAAGCCTAAAACTACATACACCAGAGAATCATCGAAACAATTGGCATACATACATATATAAACCTAAACCCGGCAGCATAAAGTGTGTGAATGGAAGTTACTTACTAGGGCGTGCAAACTACTTCTGGTTGGTCAAGCTACTCAGTTCCGTACAAAAAGCTGGAAAGGGATGATGAAATACGTTCAACCTTTCTGCGCGCATATTCTATAAATGCTGAAGACATCCCACGACAATCTTGACACGGACGGGGATATGAAACGGTGTAGGTGCCCTTGTGTTACCTGTCGGGGTACTATAATGTATGGCACCCAACAACTCTCTAGAATCAATGATGCTGTGGACCAGTTTGTACAAGAATAAAAGGTCAGCCTTGGCCCTCTGGATTTGTAATGGGTGTATTAAAAGCAAGCTTGCGACATCAAAACCAGGATCATCTTAAGCCTTCGCAAACTTAGTCTGCACTATTTGAATAGCCGCCGCGTTGGACTGACAGGGTACATTCCACACACAGATGCACAGTTCAATAAAGGCCGACACATAGATGTATAGAGCTGAAAAAGGCTGTCTGGATAGTTCAATTCTCTGGATACACGACGTTGCACATAGGTTTTGGAAAGCACGACTCGTAATCTCAATAGTATGGGCTGTAAATGTGAGCTTAGATTCAAACAAAACTCTCAAGTCGCTGATGTGACATACCTGATTCAGACCTACTTCACATTTACGGTAAGTAAAATTGATATCGTCTGTTTAAGAGGTTTACGAAACCAACTTTGTTTTTGCAATGGTAAGTATCTCACTTATTTCTGTTGCACCAGTCCGAAAACGCGACGATATCACATTGCAGTTGTGCGTAGTCTGAGCTGCTGCCAATCAATTTGAATATTTTATTATCGTATGCGTATAGCAAAAACGATAAGTACTTTATTGCTATCGAAACATCGTTGAGAAAGAATGAAAACAAAAGATGTCGAAGGACACCGCCTAGAGGCACGCCGCTGGTGGTGCGTCAATGGTGCTGCCGCAGAGGATCTAGCAACGGATCAGGAATGTGAAGGTGGGAAAGTTTTTTTCACATAAATGAATAGTAAAGCACATCAAACACCTTGCTAAGGTCACAGTACAGCACGTCAAGTTGGTATCAGTCTTCCACTGTCTTTGACACAGACTTTTTAAAAAGAAACTAAGATTGTAGGGGTCAAAAGGCCACTTATGAAACCATGTTGAATTTGAATAATTTCTTATCGTACTCTGGATGTAACGAGGGAAAGAAATAGTAATAATAATTATATTATTATCAATATTAGCATTAAAAAATAATTATTCAATCAATCAAGGAATCAACCTTTATTAAAGTGCCCAAGAGCTGCCGAAGGCTTCGTGCTGGCGCACTGAGAGGAAAAAAGGCCCCCTTGAAATACATCAGTGGCTGACACATAAACAGCCATGAAAAAAGGTGGGTGCGTGAAGAACAAGAAACTATAATACTGCAGATAATGAAGTTAAATGTGGTATCCAAAAACATTACACGCCTAACAGATACTGCAAATTATGGTAGATTTCAAAAACACATCGTACTTTGAACATGGCAATAGGATAAAGCATCAATTACCCAGAAATGTACGAAATAAAGTACAGGAAATATTTGTAACTATTCACAAAAGGTGATAAGTTACACCCGCAGCACCAACAACATATACGAACAAATGAAATCAAATTCTGCGAAAACAACACGCACACAGGAATATACCTGAAGAACACGAGTACTGTCGAAATGAAGTTAGTGTGCCACTGCTAGCAGCCCGGCCAAAAACCTGCCAAGAGGACGGCAAAAAATATCAAGTTTGCCTTAGTGAAGGTTATATAGGTGTTGCAGTCTATCAAGAGGAGAACATCTGCTAAGTTGTGCAACTGTGTGGAAAGGGTGGTTAAGCCTTGTTGCTTTTTTTTCGGAACACGAAACCCGATTGCTCCAAGCAGGTCCCTGCATGAAATGGTACCGTGAAGCAGTTTGTATAAGAAAACAAGATCTGAACGGGTTCGCTGGTAACCCAAAGAAACAGTGATCGGGAGAGGCCCAGACAGAAAACGATGATAAATACTGATAAAAATGTGGTACGTACACGCTCTGCACGTTGACAATTAGATATGCAGGTTTCATTCCAAATAACCGAGGCATATTAAAGTTGAGGAATGCAAAGTGACATAAAAAGTTTCAGGAACAAATGAGGAGACCGGAAGTCTTGTGAAAACCTACATAGAGCACCAAGCGAGTGGAGCACCCTCCGAGTCAGTTGATTGACATGAGGCGAGAAAGTTAAGCCGGTGTCGAAGAGCAGTCCGAGGTGTTTGATCTCATCAACTTTTGACAGAAAACCGTCGTCAATACTGTAGCGAAAAAAATAGGGTTTGTTTTTCGGGTATAAAACATGACCTTTGTTTTCGCCCGAAAAGATTTAGTCTGTAATCTGAGCACCAGTTAGCGAAGGAGAATATATATCGCTACAGGGAATCACAGTCAGCGATGGAATTTATACGTCTGAATATTTTCATGTCATCAGCATAGAGAAGAAATGAAGACTTTTTAATGGCGGCTGACACATCATTCACAACAATGGAAACCAAGAGAGGGCACAACACGGACTCTTGGGGCACATCGCTTGTTGATCTATACATAGAGGACGTCTGCCCAATAACGCTAACGAAGCGGATCCGATCGCTTAGATAGCTGCCCAGCAATGCCACGAGTGGTCTACCAATGACCGACTGCAAAAGCTTATCAAGTAAAAACGTATGGCAGACATCAAATGCTTTGTTCAGGTTACAGTAGGCAATGTCCAACTGGCCTCGCTCGGAAAGTGCAGCGGAGGCGTGCTCATGATGCAGGCGAGATTGCTTGTTGTCGACATTCCTGACATAAAACCATGGTGTTTACAGTACGAAACTGCTGTGCAGAACTTGACAATACCTTGTGCAGCGCTGCCTCAAAAAGCTTGGGGGCAGCACAAAGCAGAGAAACTGCTCATAGTTCTTTGCATCAGATTCGGTGCCTGATTTGAAAATGGGGCGCACTCGAGAAATTTTTCACTTATGAGGAAATGTGTTTGTTTTTAGATAGTGATTGAATATCGCAGTTAAAACAGGAACAATAATGCTGCTGAATTTTTTTAAAATAGCGGGAGGTATTCCGTCAGGGCCACACGTTAGCGATGGTTTCATGCGCCTTAGACTCAGAAGCACCAATTGCTAGTCCAGTTGTACTAAGCTAGAACCCTGTACATTATTTAACAGTACGTTTATTTCGCTGTCATCGCGCTGACAATATGTAGTACTAACTTGCTGAGCAAAATGGTTGGCAACATCATGAACTTCTTTCCCAGAGGAATCAACATGACGGATTTGCTCATGTGAGTTATTTTTATGGGATCGAATATAATTCCAGGATGCCGCAGTTTGGGAATTATCGCGGCTCTCTACAGAATCGAGATATGAGCGCTGGTCCCGCGCATGAAGACTTTTACACGTTTTAGGGTGAGATCGGAAGTTTTCTTTCCATTCCTCAAGCATGGTTTTCTTATATTTTTTATGGCAGCGGTCTTTTACCCTAAGGGCAGTACGAACTTCATAAGAGAACCAAGAGGGGTGTTCGGAACGGCACGGTTTGCAGTTAGGTATCAACTTGTTCATGCTGCTTTTGACTATTTCAGTGAACCGCTTGACCTGCGCATCGTAATCAGGGAGTTCTTGTATTTCCAACCAATCGAACGAAGGAACGAAGTTATAAAAGCCAATGTAATCACCACGGGCATAATAGTAGGAAGCGAAAACAATATTGTTCAGTGTAGCACTGCAAAGCTCAATCGACAGAAAAGGAGGATGATGCTGGTCGGGTTTGACAAAAGGGATGCCACAAAATGATACTCGCGCGCTTTGAATGTCTGAGAAGCAAAGATGTAAGATATTTTGAGAACTGTTTTTGATATTATTAGGTTGCACCAAGGATGTGAAATCTACAAAGTCTAAAATCATGATCGATTTTTGCTGTACGTAATAATTGTACTGTTCATGGGTAAGGTGTTCCAATTGTACACACGGTGTATTGAAGTCGCCCAGAATGATATGCTGGTAATTCGGGTGGGATGAGCAAACTTCTTCTACAGATGAAATGAGCTTTTTAAACGACAATATAGCAGCATCAGGTGGAATGTAAAAGGCCCCTAATAAAAGCTTCTCTCCGCGAGTCAGACGAGTGTCCAGCCAGACAGACTCGTTGTCGCCTTCAAGTTCATGACGACGCAAAGATTCAAAAGCGCTATCGACCGCAACTAACACCCTGCCTCCCTTTTGTTTCACCCCAGAAAAGTTCCTATGTTTACAGAAACCTTTTTTGGAATTTTTTTGGAAAATATTTGTTAGAGCTAATATCATCAGAAAGCCAGGTTTCAGAAATACCAATAATAGAAAAATTTGAAGAAATCGCATTTGAAAAGAACTTAGTCGCTTTGGTGCGAAGGCCGCGCACATTTTGATTATAGATGTCCACCCTTTCGCATCTTTCAATCGTCATTTTTAATATCGGTGGGACATAACATGTCCGCATGCAGCTTGACACGGAAGGGTTTGTAAAGACAGCCCTTGGGCCACAAGAAAGGATAAACAAGACGCTGGAAGGAGACGTTGTCCACAGTCACAAAAAACGAGGCGTTCGAGGTATACTTTGTTTTCAGCAGCTGGCAAGCCAGGGGTAGGACGTCCACTGTCGACAGGTGCTCCGTCAGTTGTGCTGTTGGTGCAAGGGACAGTTTTGACACAAAGATGTACCGAGGCATTTCGGATGCTGGACCACAGAGGTGCGACACGAATCAGACGCACCCACACACGCTGCACGCCCGCTACCTTTGTTTGTCATGGCCGAGTCATCGCAATGTTCCTCGGGAGACACAGGAGAGGTTGCCGGTGCTGGGGCCAGCTGCTCCGGCATTGGAGGTGTTCCTTCTGCTTTCGCCACAGCAGTTGCGAACGATGCATGGAGCCCACGCTGTGGGGTAAGTGTCGTCGGCGCCCCATCAAGCTCAGGAATCGAAGGGGAGGTTAAGCGGAGGGAAGGCGAAGAGGAGGCCGATCTGGAGGGAAGGGTCCGGCACGTGGTAGCCGCTCCCCTCGAAGTCTCCGAACGTCCACCCACAGCGAACCAATTACGCCTGCCTGCTGGGCGAAAGCACTTGCGATCTCCCTACCCAGACGGTTGTTGGCCTGTCTCAACTTCGCGACCTCATTCGTAAAAAAAAAGTCCCTCGAGGGTTTTGAAAACCATTTCGCTGAGTTCGGCTGCGTCGCCGACAAGGTCGCCCGGTCGGGGAGCACCGTCTTTTTGCGCACATGGGGAATTGCGCTGGCTCTTCGGCACGGACTGGTCGCTAGGACTCATCGCAGCCTCCGTCGCCGAGGACACGCTGAAATTGCACAGAAAGAGCCGCTCACCCGTCTTCAAAGCTTGCAGATCTGTGTCGGCCTGCTGAATACATTTGGAGTGCACACGTTTTTTGCCGGACGAGCAGCGAAAAAACTCCTGTCTTCCATAAAAAATGGCGGATCACAGCATACAGACATCTGCGCTGGGTGCCATCTTGTGTACAAGATGGCGCCCAGTAGTAATATAATAGTAGTAATATAATAATAATACTATAATAATACCAAAAATATTAAAATTTATGACACACAAAGAATAGAGGTACAGCAGACGGGCCTGTCAAAGCCTTTAGTGGCTTCAGGGACTTGGCCAGGCAAAGTCGGCGGACCAATGTACAATGTTGCAGAAAGTATCAGCATAAAGTCAACTCAAAACTGTTTCATCAATGTTAAACCAAAATAAATAATAAAGAAGGTTTGCCAGAATAGGAGAGATAACATCAACAAGAAATGATAAAAAACCAACAATAATTCAACGCCAATACAATTGCACTTCAACATTGTATTCAGGATTACTTTCCATACACAATAGCGAAAAAAGTCCCATTATAGTAAAGAAACCAAGGTTTTTGATGCCTTTTTTGATTTGGTCGAAAAAGCTTAATCCGGCCAATAATTGAGGATACGAGGGACATGAACACAGCGCCTGGCTTTCCCACACGTGGTGGATTAGCGTGGTACTAAAAAGCGAACAGTGCTACGTAAGCAACAGGAGGTGGTATGACGTGTTTTAAAAACGCTACTACCAAAATGCCGTATCACTGTAGTCCGAAGAAAGAGTGTCCTAAATGAATGAAGACCAAGGTGAGTGAAAATATTATACGTAGTAGGAAAGGGGCATTGTATGTGACATTTATTATGTCGCATATTTATATGTAGAATGTTTCTTAACACAGAGTCAACCTTGATTTATATACTGGCTTAATCAAAAGCAAACATAACCATCCAGTGTAGAAGAATGCTGTGCATCAGATCAAGCGCAATAGTTGTTTTACGTGAAATGGAAGGATTGGTCTTATATAAAAAACAACCACGCTGCGCTCCTGAGCTTATCGCAGACGTGCGACAGATGGCTGTGCGAAGGCGTATCACTGTAAACGAAGACCCCTAAGTTTTTTACCGAGTTAACATACGTAACTGGTACAAACCGACAAATAAAGCAGTTGTGAACGTGCAGAAAAACCGGTGCTTCAATCGCTGTTAGTTTTAATGAGGATCAGAAGCAAACGAATTTTTTTACGGAACATTTAACTGTTTTATAACTGTGTTTACCTAAGAGGTTTCTTTTAACCACAAAATTATTTCATGTATGTTATCCTGTAGAGCTGTAATTGCCTTATTTTGAGATATATGCTTTTAAATGAGGACAGTGTGGTCGGCGTATTTAAATATTTTGCCCTTCAAAATTATTTGAGCTAAATTATTAACAAATGAATTGAATAACAGAGCAGATAATATGGAGCCCTGAGGAACTCCAGCTTTCAGTGAAGGTTTACTGCTCGCACTTGTCATCCCATCTATGACTACAACTTGTGATCTATTAAAAATATATTTCTTAAGCATATCACAAAATGTTACTCTGAAACCCACGGAATATAATTTTGTATTAAACTGCTGTGACGAACAGTTTCAAAAGCCTTAGAAATGTCTAAAATAAAGCAACCCTAACATATGTTTATCAAGGGCCATAAATAGTTCATCAGAGAATTCTTCCTGCACAACCAGAGTACACGACCTGGGACGAACCCGAATTGACGAGGTTATGTATTAGAAAATTTGCTACAAAGGATGACATCGCTCTCACTGAATGACACCGCTCTCAGCAGAAACTTTAGAATGATGTGAGAGTGTACAGACAAGATTTAAATGGGTCGATAGTTTTTCCTATCGTTTTTCTGTCATTCTTTAAATAACGGCTTATCTACGGCAGTTTTAAGGCCATCCAGAAAAAGCACAGAGTCTAGGAAACTGTCCACCATGAAGATGAAAACGTCGGACAATGACTCAAAGTTTTTTGCAACAAATTTGCTGACAGCCTGTCAATACGAGAAGGTTTATTTCAATTGACCCTGAAACAATTTCAGAAAGTTTATGTCTCGTAATTTTAGGTAAAAAGGCGAACACCAAGTTGAAGTCTTTCAGCGTGCATTGGTGGTTCTGACGCAAGTATGCGTTCTCAGAAGGAAGGGCATAAAAGTTTTTGAACCGGTTAGCAATTTCTGTGGGATCCCTAGGAAAGAAAGAAAGTATAGAGGAGTTTGCGGGGTTTTTGCCGCGAAGATAGTTTATCACTTTCCATGTTCCTGCAGCACTCTTTGAAGACTGGCAAAATTTTTTGAAAAAGCACTGGTGCTTCGTGAGTTTTTTCAGAGCGACCACCCTATTTCTTTCGGCTTTGTTGTCCAGACAGAAGTTATTATTTTTGATGCATTTCTTCACCGCCTCCCTAGCAAGTCTCTACTAAATGACACGTATTACATCCACGATCAGCCAAACAAATTCTCCTCTGCGCATTTTTGTTATGGTGTGTTTAAAACTGTCCTCAAACTTTTTGTTTGGTCGAAGAATAGAGTGTAGACTTAATAAAGGGGTACTGACACAAGAATTTTTCATCTTGTTTTTTTTTTGTTGCGATAAGTAGCTAGTTACCTACTTATCACCTGTAGAAACCTCATCTGTCTCATCGTGGAACCATTAATTAGAGGCATTTTCAATACAGCCAGTCGCAGTTTCGGTTTCAGCGGTGGCCGCGAAACGATGGATTTTGTGTGAACAAAGCTGACCACGTGACCGTCGGAGGGATATCACAGAGCAAAGCTGCCGTAGCTCTGTCGAATCCGTGTCGCCGGCAGTTTCTGCCAATGCCCCCACGTACTGATCTCGTGAGCCGCTCAATTAAAAAGCGACTGTGGACGTTACGCAGGCGCTGCGAGTGCAAATGCTGCCGCGGCTAGAGAACGACGCGCGCTGGAAGCTGCCGGGCGGTCTGCCTTCAGGTCCCTCTAGAGATGTGTTCGGCTTAGCACTGCGGCGGATATTTGATTGCCGCACTCGTAAGCCGTGCAGATGACAATTTTTAATGCAACCCGCCATCGCATAATTAACTCCTTTCTCATATAAACTGCCGTAGTTGGGAGTTGGGTGCAATTTCGCGCAGCTGTAACAAGCTATCACTCGAGCTACCGGCGCCGGGGTGCGCCACTTCGCCGCCGCGGCCGCCGCCTGCACAGCGACCGTGCGGCTCGCTCAGTGGGCTTTTCGTGTCTCCGGCGCGTTTTCGAGTCCAATGTAAATAGCTGGAGAACTTTGGTCGCGGCAAGCTGCCCGATGAGCTGACGAATAAATGGCGCCTCCGCCTCCAACGATCGGGTCGTTCGTTCTCGAGAGCAGAAGCTCCACCCTCCAGTCCTCCGATTGGAGCGGCGAGCCGGGCGAGCCGACGAAAGGCTCCGGCAGTGCGGAAGTGGCAAACACAAACTCGTGACGTGTGTGGATGTTGTTTATTTACAAAATACCCACTGGATGTCGATTGCGCGTGGTACTCTGCTGGCTACTCGGTTGCGTTTCTCACACTTTAAAATTGATTTTAAATATGTTCTAGGCTGTATTCGCAATCGATATTTTGCAGATGATGTATATGTGTCCACACGAATCTATTTCCGAAGTTATCTCGCCTACAAAA
Organism: Haemaphysalis longicornis; assembly: GCF_048455015.1. Classification (NCBI taxonomy): domain Eukaryota; kingdom Metazoa; phylum Arthropoda; class Arachnida; order Ixodida; family Ixodidae; genus Haemaphysalis; species Haemaphysalis longicornis. The sequence continues at coordinate 51,563,577 of NW_027526214.1, read as the reverse complement.
TTTTGTGTCAGTGCCCCTTTAAGGTGTATTGAACTCTATTATGGCTGAGCAGTCTAAGCTGTAATTAGGCCATCTATAACTTTATTGTCCGTAATTGTGATATAAACTACGCTTTTTGGTGTGGCGCTTCGGAAGCAGGTGAGAAAAACAACTGGAGACGAACGGCAAGCAACCAGATAGTTATCTGCGATGTGCTGTAGAATAATGAAGGAGGCAACGGAATAGTTGGGAGCACGTACGCCAATATGATTCATAGATGGGGTGGTTATATGATCCTTATCTATTTCCTCACAAGTGGGAATCGTTATCATGTTTTTGAAACCACAGGACGACAGGAGGGACAGGTGATCACATACAATGCACCTTGTTGGGAAGAATGTGTTTGTGTTTATTTCGCCTACTAAATACAGGTATTCCACTTAATTCCAAAGGTGTAATCTATCCCCAGTTCCAATAGAAAGCGGGTCGTGCTAGAGCACAGGAGTCTGTATCAAGCCAATAAATTAACACAGCAGACGCGGCAAATAATTTCAGAGCCAAGCACTGCGCATGCGTGAACGTCACACCAAAGGGCAAAACATCAAATAAGTCTCTTACAAAAGTAGCGATTCCACCGCCAAGACCATGAAGCCTTTTCATAAAACGATCCTGATAAACGAGTACTCAAAATGTGCGTATGCAAGCCTCGGAAGCAATAATATCAGTAAGGACAAATGCATACTCGAATCCTGTTTCAGATATAGCGACAAGTCTGAATTGTTTACGGTGCCTGCGCAGGCTGCTGACATTTTCGTTCAGTAAGTAAAATCATTAGCGGCACTTTTTGCAAAAGTGTCTTTGAAACAGTGAATGCCTGGAAGCAGGCAGCACGTGTTGGCCATGAAAGGTAGACAATGTTATCCAAGTCAGTATGCCTGAGTATTGGAAGAGAAGCGATATTTCGCTCTTTTTCACAAAGATCTTCACCCATGTAAACCTGTAGTTCCGTTTCTTTGCTCTGAACTTTACGCCCCAGAACAGGCAACGTTTTTCTCGTCATATTATCGTTGAAGTATATTTGGTCAAGCGAACCGGATTCAAATAGTTTTCGAAACTTTCCTCGGGAATCGAACAAATTGTCTCTGGCAGCTGGAGATGTGAAGCAGAGAAGTATCTATCAATTCAAGCCACGTTTGCATGCAGGAGATGAATCGCGTCATCCTCAGACATCGAAAATTCCCAGAGGTCTAGTTTTTTATCTATTTCTGTTAGCACCTCGTGTAAGTGTTCGTTGTTTTTTTTTCCGCGACACCACGTTCATGCTCATGTTGCGGCTGTTCTTCTCGCTCTGATTTAGTTCATATTGCAGCTACTATAGCTGTTCAGCCTGCGCATTCCCCAAGGCGTAGACGTTGCGTTTATGTTCGCAACATCAATGGCAAAGGATGGAAGATTTTCTCGCTCAGTGGAAAGGGTCGCAATTGTCACATTGAACTCAGATGTCGAAGGGGGGGGGGGGGGGCAGCCAGCTCGAGAGTCAATGGACAGGCCCAGGTAACCCCTGGAGCCGCTCCATTCAAAGGCTGCGATCCTCCGCCTGTAGTGAAGCAGTGATGCGTGACTGCTGGGCGAAAGCACGCGTGTTCTCCCTACTGAGGTGGTAGTTGGCCTCTTGTAGCTTTGCCACCTCGTCCATCAGGAATAAAATGCCCCCGAGAGCGTAGAGAAGGAGTAAGCGGATGTGGGCCCCGTCCCCTCCAAGGTCGCCTGGTCGAGAAGCGCTGTTCTATGGATCGGGTGGTTGCGTGACCGGCAGGCTTCCTTCTTTGTAATCGTCACGAGACCTGCTCGCTGCCTTCGACGCAAAACAGAAGCACTGATTACACTAGAAGAGACTGTCACCAGTCTTCAAAGCATGCAGCTGCATGTCAGGCAGCTGAATAGATTTGCAGTGCGCATGTTTTTTGCACGACGTGCATCAAAACTATTCGTGTATGCTGTAAAAACAGCGAAGCACAGCACACAGACCAATAAAATTGTTATTATATTATTATATTCATAATAATAATATTATAAATATTATAATAATGTTAATAATATTACCAATCAGTGAATCAATCAATCAACCTTTATTTTCGGTGCTCAGGAACAACCCTAAGGTGTTGGTGCTGGCACACCATATACAAAATATTAATAAAAAAATGTAGAACAGCACGGCACAAGACACAAAATCCTCGATATGACAAAAAAAATACAGTAAAAATACTTACAGAAAAAAAAAGAAAAAAAAACAGTGTGGCAAGCTATGGCCCACGGCCAGCGAAACGTTCAAGGCAGTTGAGAAAACGAAATATACAACAAAATACACAGTGCATATGATAGAGACAAAGTGTACATATAAAACGAGAGTTAAAATTTCTGAAAAGTTACAGTGCAATAAAGTATTAGCGTAAAACGAGCGATGCATTTGCAATGTCCCATCTTGTGGAGACACACAAAAAATAGACCAACAAATCACAGAGATAATAAAAATAATGAATGAATAAACCAATTAATTGTTTAATAGTGTGTCCAGGGACGATGTGCTGGTGCGGAAAGAAAAGTGCATATCTCAGAAAAATATAGAAAATCGCATTGCTTACTCTGAACGAGAATGAGACACTTTGAGATACACACACGCCGAAACACGCACATTACCCGTGCACATACGCAAACAAGGCAAGTGTAAGACATGATTAAAACTCGCTACACTGAAACATGTAAACCGGAAAAAGATATTAGCTAAAAATCACTCCACAATGAAGGCATAAAAAGTACATACGCAAGTGAATCATCGGAACAATTAGCATACATACATAGAAAAACCTAACCCCGGTAGCATAAAGTGTATCAGTTGCAGGTACATACTAGGGCAAGCAAACTACTCCTGGTTGGTCAAGCTACACAGTTCCTTACAAAAAGCTGGAAAGGGACGATAGAATACGCCCAAACGTACTTCGTGCTTATTGTATAGGTGCTGAATGCGTTCCACGGGGCACTTGACATGGGCGGGGACATGAAACGGTCTAGGTGGCCTGGTGTTGCCTGTCCGGGTACTCAAATTAATGGCACCCAACAACTCTGTTCAATCAATGAGGCTGTGGACAAGTTTGTAAAAGAATAAAAGGTCCGCCTTGGCTCTCCGGCTGTGTAGTGGGAACAATTACAAGCAAGCTGGCGGCATCAACACCAGGATAATCTTTAGCCTTCAAAGTAGCGTACCTATGTTTTAGTATTGAGAGAAATTTAGTTTGCACTGTCTCAATGGCCGCCGCGTTGGACCGACACGTTGCATTTCAGACGACGGATGCGTATTCCAACAAAGGGCGGCACATTGAGATATAGAGCTGAAGAAATGTGTCTGGATAGTTGAATTCTCTGAAGACACGACACGTTGCACCTAGAGTTCGCAAAGCACGAAGGGTAATCTCATTAGCATGAGCTGTAAATGTGAGCTTAGAGTCAAACAAAACTCCCAAGTCTCCGATTTACATACCCGATTCAGATCTTCTTCACTTATACGATATGTGAAATTGATATCATCTGTTTTACAGGTATACGACACCACTTTGGTTTTTGCACTGTTGAGTATCAACTTCTTTCTGTTGCACCAGTCCGAAAACACGGCGATATCAAATTGCTGTTGTGCACAGTCTGAGATGTTGCCAATCACTTTGAATATTTTAATATCCTCTGCGTATAGCAAGAACAATGAGTACTGAATTGCTGTCGAAACATCGTTGATAAAGGGTGAAAACAAGAGGTCTAAGGACAGAGCCATGAAGCACCCCGCGGGTGGCTGAGTACGTTCCGGAGTGTAGCCCGTTACAGTGAACGTAGCAGTGAGGACTGGTAAGGTAGTCACGCAGCAGATCTAGCAACGGATCAGGAATGTCAAGGTGGGAAAGTTTTTTACACATCAATGAATGGGAAACCACATCGAATGTCTTGCTAAGGTCACAGTATACCAAGTCAAGTTGGCCTCGGTCTTCCACTGCCTTTCACGCATGTTCTATATAGGAAACTAAGTTTGTAGTGGTTGAGCGGCCACGTGTAAAACCATGTTGATTTGGAATAATTTCATGTCTTACTCTGGATGTAATGAGAGAATGAATTAAAGATTCAAAATTTTTAGAACCACTGCACAGGAGGAAAATCGGTCTATAGTTTTTTGCATCTGTTTTTGAACCGGATTTGTGTACGGGTACAACTTTCGCAATTTTCCCACAGTCAGGAAACGTGCCAGTACTAATACAGTTGCTAAACACACATACACGCACTGGAGCAAGGATAGGACTTAAAGCCTTGTGTAGAGCCATGGAAATGCCATCTGGGCCACAGGCTAGCGAGGGCTTCGCGTCCCGTAGGCTTTTGATCACTATTTCCGCCCCTCCAAAAGCCGTGCTCGGTGCCATACCACGACAATTGGACATCGGAGCTGATGGAAAGTCGAAGGTATCTGTATACACCGTTTTAAACTGCTGAGCGAACGCGGCAGGGACATCATCAGTGATTACTCCATCGGAGTTAAGAAGATTCATGCATTCAGTGTTATGCTGTGGTGACCTACTCCGTATATATTTCGATAAATCTTTGGGGCTCCTTTTAGGATTGCTTTCTATGGACGTAATGTATGCAGCCCGATCACGATCATACAGTTTTTTGATCATACAGTTGACACTGAAGTTTTCGATGTTTGAAAAACAAAGGTGAAGTAAGCTCCCAGCAGAGTTCACAACGTGGTTGCACTGTTCAAGACCAGTAAATGAAATGAAGTCCAGTAAGGCTGAGGCCTTTTGAAGAACGAAGCTATTGTAATGAGAAATACTAAGGTCACCCCATTCTATTCCCGGCGAGTTGAAGTCACCAAGAATTACGGTACGGTGTCTAGGATGTGAGGAAATTACATTTTCAATCGATGCTAAACATGTTTGAAAAGAAACCGGAGCTATGTTAGGAACTAAGTAAAATGCACCAAGCAGGACGCGCTCGCCACCGATGCAACACAAGTCAATCAAGACAGACTCATCCTCCATCTCCAGGTCTGCGCCCCACACGCATCTGAATGAGCTATTGACGGCTATCAAAGCTCCCACTCCCGTGCGTTTAAGGCCAGATGTGGTATGGTCACTAAGGAACACATAGTAATTAGGCGGAAAATAACCTTTTGACGCGATACTGGGTAAGAGCCAGGTCTCCTTAAGAACAATCACAGAAAGAAATTGAGGAAGATACATTACAAAAAACTAATTTGCTTTAGTCCTTAGACCTCGAACATTTTGATACAAAATGTTAAGGGACCTAATCATGAGTGACCTGTTCATTTTCTAACTCAGATGCGTGCGTATGGCGATCATAAAGAATTCCCTGTAAAGGTCTAAAAAGGCAGTTTGTCGGCCTTAGGCCCGGGTCCTGCAGCTTCTTAAAGGCTTCGTCGTCAACTGCAACGTAAAATGAGGCATGGAATTCATACTTCGTTTTCAGCCGTTTGCACACCAACGGTGCGATCGCGACGCTAGAAACAAATGCCGACACCTGAGACGACGATGTTTCAGGAGCCAGCTTTCTCATGAACAGCGCCTTCGATCGCCGATGTGACTGGTGGCCGACAACGTTGTACTTGTTGCAAGTCCAAAGCACGCCAGTGATCGGTGGACGATAGCGAAGGCGTGTCCGAGGCAGCAGTTCCGGGTGCTCTCGGCTGCACTGGCCTAAATGGCCCGCATACAGACGGGGAGAGCGTCGGAAGCGGCGACGGTTTGTTGCCGGGCGGGAGAGCGCAGTTGGACGACTTCTGCGACGCTACCGCACCAGCAGAGCCCTGCTGCGCAGGCCAAGCAGGCCTACTGTTAGTGTCCGCCAGAGTAGGAAACGACGTCGATTCAGTGTGTTGACGCGTCAGCTCGTTGCGAAGCGTATGCACTGCCTGCCGCAGCGATTTACCAGCAGCTGCGTGTGTATCAGCCTTCGCCGTCGCCTCCCTGCGCATCCGTTCATTCTCCTCCTTCAGTTGGGAAACCTGATCTGTCGAAAAGAAAATTCCCTCGAGCGCGCGAACGAGAAGGCCGCGCAGGGAACCTGCTCGAGGTAACCGGTTCCTTAGAAGGGCTGGCCGTTGCCGTCGTCGCCGCCGGTCGGGTAGGGGAATAAGCCGACGCTGCTTCGGCTCCATCGGTCAAGCCGATGGAGCAATAATAATAATAGTAATAATAATAAATTAATCAATCAATCAATCAACCTTTATTAAAGTGCCCAGGAACAGCCGATGCCTTGGTGCCAGCGCCGTGAGAAAAAATAAATGCTGCATTGAAATACATCAGTGGCTGACACACAAAAAGCCAGGAAAAATGTGGGTGAATGAAAAACAAGAAGCTGGAATACCAAAGAGAATAAAATTAGAAGTGGTATCCAAACTACATTGCACGACTGACTGCGACTGTGTGTTATGGTACATTGCAAAAACATATCGTACAATGACTATAGCAATCGGATGAAGCATTATTACATAAAAAGGTAAAAAAACAAAGTACCGGAAATATTTGTAACTATTCACATAAAGGGATAAGTTGTAGAAACATTTGTTACAATGCCCTACCCGGGCCACTTAAAGATATGTATGAGAGTTGACTGCAGAAGTGTGTAATGTTACACACAACGATTACGCCCGCAGCACTAACAACATTTACGAACAAATCAGAACAAACTCTTTGAACACAACACACACATGAGGAAAATACCTGGAGAACACGAGTACTGTCGAAATGAAGTTAGTGCGCCACGGCTAACAGCCCGGCCAAAAACCCGTCAAGGGGACTGCAAAAAATATCAAGTTTGCCTTAGAGAAGTTTATATAAGCGTTGCAGTCTATCGAGAGGAGAACATCTGCTAAGTTGTGCAGCTGTGTGGAATGGGTGGTTAAGCCTTGTTGCTTTTTCGGAACACGAAACCCGATTGCTGCAAGAAGTTGCGGTCATGAAATTGTACCATGAAGCAGTTTGTATAGGAAAACAAGATCTGAACGGGTTCGCCGGTAACTAAAAGAGACAGTTATCGGGAGAGGCTCAGAGAGAAAATGATGCATAAATATTGATAAAAATAGGATCTGTACACGCTCTTCACGTTTACAATAAGATATGCAGGTTCCATTCCAAATTACAGAGGCATATTCAAGTTGAGGAATACAAAGTGTCGTAAAAAGTTTAAGGGGCGAATGAGGAGACTGGAAGTCTCTTGAAAACCTTCATACAGCATCAAGCGAGCGGAACGCACGCCGAGTCAGTTGAGTGACATGAGGTGAGAAAGCTAAGGCGCAGTCGAAGAGTAGTCCGAGGTCTTTGATCTCGTCGACTCTAGACAGTAAACCGTCATCAATACTGTAGCGAAAGAAAATAGGGTTCGTTTTTTGGGTATAAGACATGACCTTTGTTTTCTCCAGATTAAGATTTAGTGTTTTATCTGAGTACCAGTTAGCAAAGGAGAATATATCTTGCTGCAGGGCATCACAGTCTTCGATAGACTTTATACGTGTAAATATCATGATGTGATCAGCATAGAGAAGAAAAAAAGACTTCTTACTTGCGACTGACACATCAATCACAGAAATGGAGAACAAGACAGGGCCCAACGGGGAGCCTTGGGGCACACCGCTTGTTGATTTATACATAGAGGTCGTCTGCCCAATAACGCTAACGAAACTGAGCCGATTGCTTAGATAGCTACCCAGCAAAGCCACGAGTGGTGTATCAATGCCCGTCTGCAAAAGCTTATCAAGAAACAATGTGTGGCAGACAACATCAAACGCTTTGCTCAGGTCACAGTAGACGACATCCAACTGTCCTTGCTCACAAAGTGCAGCGGAGCCCTGCTCTATGACGCCGGCGAGATTAGTCGTTGTCGGCCTTCCTGACATGAAACTATGCTGTCTACTTGTAAGAAACTTCTGTACAGAACTTGAAAATACCTTGTGCAGCACTGCCGCAAAAAAACTTGGAGGCAGCACAAAGTCGTGAAACTGCTGTACAGTTTTTTTGCATCAGATTGGTTGCCTGATTTGAAATTGGGGTGCACTCGAGAAATTTTAAACTTGCGGGAAATGTGTGTGTTTAGACAGTGATTGAATATCGCAGTTAAAAGAGAAACAAAAATGCTGCTGAATGTTTTTAGAATAGCGGGAGGTATTCCGTCAGGGCCACACGACAGCGACGGCTTCATGCACCTTAGACTCTTAAGCACCAACTGCTCTTCCAATTGTCTAAGCTAGAACCCTGTACATCTTTTACATTACGTTCATTTCACTGTCATCGCGCTGGCCATATGTGGTACTCAATTGCTGAGCAAAATGTTTTGCAACATCATGAACGTCTTCCACAGAGGAATCAAAAAGACGAGTTCGCTCATGTGAGTTTTTTTATGGGATCGAATATATTTCCAGAATATTGGAATCTGTGAATTAACACTGCTCTCCACCGAATCTTGAGAATAGCCCTGGTCCCGCTCATAAAGACATTGACACGTTTTACGGTGAGAGCGGAAGTCCTCTTTCCATTCATCAAGCCTAGTTTTCTTATATTTTTATGTCAGCGGTCTTTTTACTTAAGAGCGGTATGTAGTTCATTAGAGAACCAAAAGGGGTGTTTGGAACGGCACGGTCTACACTTGGGTATAAACTGATTCGTGCCGCTTTTGACTATTTCAGTGAACCGCTCGACCTGCACATCGCAATCTGGGAGTTCTTCCCTTTCCAACCAATCGAACGAAGAAAAGTGGTTATACAGCAAATGTATTAACCACGGGCATAACACAAGGGAGCGAATTCATTATTCGTCAGTGTAACACAGCAACCCTGAATCGAGACAGGGAGAGCAAAGAAAAAAAGGAGGATGATGCTTGTAGGGTTTGACAAAAGAGATGTCAGACAACGATACTGGCGTGTGTTGAATGTCTGAAAAGCAAAGATCTCGTATAATTTGATAGCTGTTTTTCACATTATTAAGTTGCATCAAGGATGTGAGGTCTACGAAGTCAAAAATATGCTGTTTTTTTCTTGTACGTAATAATTGTAGTGTTGATGGAAAAGATGTTTCCACTGTATACCCGTTGCATTGAAGTCACCTAGAATGATATGCTGGTGATTCGGGTGGGATCAGCAAAGGTCTTCTACATATTTAAGGAGCTTTTTAAACTCGATATAGGAGCATCAAGGGGAATGTAAAATGACCCCAGTAAAAGCTTCTCACCGCCGGTCAGACGAATGTCCAGCCACAAAGACTCGTTCTCGCCCTGAAGTTAATGAAGCCACATAGATTGAAAAGCATTATCGACCGCAACTAAGACCCCCCTCCATTTTGTTTCACACCAGAAAAGCCCTATCTTTATAAAAAACGTTAAATTTTTGAAAAAATAATCGTGACAGCTAATGTCATAAGAAAGCTAGGTTTCAGTAATAAGAAATCGCTTTGAGAAGTATTCATTTTTCTCGGGGCGAAGGCCACGCACATTCTGATAAGAGATGTCTACCCTTTCGCATCTTTTAGTCGTCATTTTGAACATCGGTGGGACAGAACATGTCGGCATGCAGCTTTCCACGGAAGGGTTTGTAAAGACAGCCCTTGGCCCACAATAACGGATCACGCCGACGCTTGAAGGGGACCTTGTCTACAGTCACACTGAAGGATAAGTAGGAGGTATACTTAGTGTTCAGCCGCTGGCAAGCTTGGGGTACAACGTCCACTGTCGACAAGTGCTCTGTCAAATGGGTGCTCTGTCAGACAGGTGCTCTGACAGGTTGTGCAAGGGGCAGTTTTTATACAAAGATGTCCCGAGGGCCATTCGAACGCTGGACCACAGATATGCGACACGAATCAGATGCACCCACACGCGCCGCACTTCTGCTCCCTTGGTTTGTCAGGGCCGAATCGTCGCAATGTTCCTCGGGAGACACAGCATAGATTGCCGGTTCTGGGGTCAGCTGCTCCGGATTTGAAAGAGTTCCGTCTGTTTTTGCCACAGCAGCGGCGAACGATGCATGGAGCCCACAGTCTGGGGTAGGTGTCAGCGGAGCATCATCAAACTCGGGTGTCGAAGGGAGGCAGGCGGCAGGCGGCCGGCGGAGGGGAGCAGAGGGGAGGTTGATCGGGACGACAGGGTACGACTCTTGGTAGCCGCTCCTCTCGAAGTCTGCGAACTTCCCCCCGCAGCGAAGCAATTACGCCTGCCTGCTGGGCGAAAGCACGTGCGTTCTCCCTACCCAGACAGGTAGTTGGCCTCTCTCAACTTGGCGACCTCATCTGTCAAGAAAGATGGTCTCTCGAGGGCGTTGAGAAGCATTTCTCAGAGTTCGGCTGCGTCTCCGCGAAGGTCGCCCGGTCGGGGAGCGCCGTCCCTCTGCGCACAGGGGGAATGCGCCGGCTCTCCGGCACGGACTCGTCACTAGGACCAACCACAGTCCCGTCGCCGAGTACGTGCAGACATTGCACAGAAAGGGCCGCTCACGCGTCTTCAAAGCTTGCAGCTCTGTGTCGGGCAGTTGAATGCATTTCGAGAGCGCACGATTTTTGCACGAAGTGCAGTGAAAAAACTCCTCTCTGCCGTACAAAACGGGGGAGCACAGCACACAAACATCTGCGCTTGGCTCCTTCTTGTCCGCAAGGATAAAAATGATAATATTAGTCAATCAATCAATCAATCATGTATATATATTGTGCCCAGGAACAGCCATGAGGCCTTGGTGCTGGTACACAGATGGATAAAGGTGAAAAAAAAAGGAAAACAAAAAGTGAAAGGAAATCACACTTTGACAGCGTATAAGATAAAAGAGTAGAAAAAAAGACCTTTTAGAATGTATATTACAAAGTATACCGTACAAACCACTACAAATTGTAGATAGCGTATACACTACATGCAATGAACACAAACAAAACTGGCGGGATACAACAGACTTGGTAAATACATCCTCTCGATGAAACAGAACATCTGCACACTACAGATAATCGTGTAACCTTAAAACAGCAATCCATAAAACAGAAAACAACAAAAGACTTATATAAACAGCATGTTCTCCATACAGTAAGACAAGCAGGTAAAAAGAGGTTACTATAGCTAGAACAAGATCCATTCAGTATGACGGATCAAAGAAATATTCCCTATAGTTTCATGTAGGTGAATAAGAGGGAGCCTATTAGCGAATGAGAATTCTTGAAGTGTCTGAACTGAACTGATTGAGGGAGCTGTTAAAAATAGCTACGTCTGCAGAGCAGAAGTTACACGTGCTCTGCAGCCTGAACAGCGGGCAATGTCGGTTACAGGAGCAGAGAGTACGAAAATGATAACATTTTGTTGTGGTTTTAATAGGCACTGTTAGCTGGAGCTCAGAAAGCAGTTCCACACTGCTAATTTCTCCATGTATGAGCTTAAAAAGAAATATAAGGTCAGCTTTATCGCGCCTAGCCGTTAGCTCAGGCAGCACTTGCAATTACTGTGCTCCAGAGTCAAGACGGTGATAACCGTGAGGGAAGCTATGTCTAAGGATGGCCAGAAGCTTATTTTGCACTTTATCAATGGCCCTGCTGTTAAATTTGCATGTACCAATCCAGACAACCGAGGCATATTCCAGCACGGGACGACAGACAGTGGAGTACAGTTTCAGGAAGGACTTTGCACTACGGAATTCTTAAGACATCCAGCAGATCATGCCCAAGCGGCGCAGAGCTCGCTGTTTGATGAATCGAACGTGTGGTGTAAAAGCCAGCTGGTTATCAAAGAGCTCACAAAGATCAGTTGTCGTCGAGATTCGAGGCAAACTAACATCATGAACTGAGTAGTGACAAAGCAGGCAGTCTGTTTTACGCGTGTATGACGACAATTCGGTTTTCGCAGAGTTCACTATCAGTTCGTTCACTTTACACCAGAGTGTAAATGCATTCACGTCTCTTTGCAAATGCCCGCAGTCACTAAGAGCCGAAACTTCTCTAAAAATCTTGATGTCATAAGCATAAAGTAAAAAAGAAGTCTGCCTTATAGCAGCTGTAACATCATTAACAAATAAAGAAAACAAGAGGGCCTAGAACAGACCCCTGTGTCACGCCACTTGAAACGCAGTAACGATAGGATTGCTGGCCGTAACATTTACGTAGCAGGTCCGCCCACGCAAGTAACTAATTAGGAGGTCAAGAATCGAAATATCGATGTTCAGGAGTGACAGTTTAGAAATTAACAATGGAGGACTGACCACATCAAAATCCTTGCTCAGGTCAAAGTACACAGTATCAAGCTGCCTCCTATGATGAACCGCTTCGGACGCTCGCTGCATGAAAGAAACGAGGTTAGTGGTTGTGAAACGTCCCGAGATAAACCCGTGCTGTTCGGAAATTAGTGTGCCCTTAACACTGCAAATTAAAACATCGTGCAACACAGTCTCAAAAAGCTTAGATGCCGCACACAGAAGCGAAATAGGCAGATAGTTTCTAGCACTATCTTTAGCACCAGTTTAGAACAAAGGGACCAAACGTGCTAACTTCCAGGCTGCTGGAAAAGTAGCAGATTGAATTGAAATATTAAATATAGCGGTTAGTATGGGAATCAGAAGCTTCCCATAGGTTTTTAATATGGCGGGAGGAATGCCCTCAATGCCACAGGATAATGACGGTTTGAGGCGCTTCGGGGCTTTCCGAACGTAGTCCTCACTTATTCTGGCAACACAGAAATTAGACGAAGCAGAGGAAGAGTTGGACAAAATTTTAACTTCACCCTTTAGAAACACTGAGCTGAAATGAAGGGCAAAGGCATTAGGAACGTCTCCAATGGGGTTTCCATTGTCCTGTAGAAGGTTAACGTTTTCGGCAACCTTGGCAGCAGATCGAGAACGAACATACTGCCAGAAACTTTTCAGGTCGCGCGTAGCGCTGATTTCTACCTTGGCTATGTAGTGTGACCGATTGCGATCATACAGCTCTTTACACAGGGCTCTGAAATACTTAAACACCTTTTTCCGAGCTTCGGATTGTAGCCCGCAAATTTTCTTGTGAGCATGGGCTGCTTTACATTTTAAAGCCTTTTGCAGTTCCGCAGAAAACCGTTTTGTACATTTAGATTTTTTCCGGACGTTCTTGGTATAAACATTTGCATTCCTTGCTGAATAATTGTTGAAAGTTTTTTGACTTCGTCATCAAGCGAAGGAAGTTTGACGAGGAGAGACCAGTCAGTGTTACATAAGTAATTATAAAAAGCAACATAATCTCCAGCAGCATAATTGTACGTCGGATGTGCAGAATGGCCACAGCATTTCGATTGCCCCGACAGAAACGGCAGTGAGATATGAAGGACACGATCAAATTTGTCGGAATGGACCAGCAAGGTATCGGACAGAGAAATGGTAAGGCCCGCCTGGTTGGAAAACAAAATTCTAAAACATTACCACAAATGTTTTTACACCTATTACTTTGTTCCAGACCACTGAAAGAAATAGTATAACAGACAGTATCCCTTCTGGGAAATGTAACAATGATCGTGTCTGACAGTGCGATCATGCCAGTCTACACCGGGAACGTTTAAGTCCCCGCATGTAAGAAATATAGTGTCTGGGTAGGCCTTAACAACCTCTTCTATTGATGTGACACAGCGCTGAAATTTGGCGTAGTTTATGGATGGAGGTATATAAAATGAGGAAATTAGGATATTATTTTTTCTTCCGCCGAGAACCTCCACCAACACTGATTCTGCAGCAGTTTCAAGGGCTTTGCGACGCCGGCAGTTGAACGACTTGTCCACCGCAACGAACACACCACCTCCGCAATTTTTAGAAGTAGGCCCAGTATGGTCACTCGGGAAACAACATAATTATCGGTAAAATAATCGCTAGATGGAATTTCTGAGGATACACAAGTTTCGCTAAGGACGATTACATTATATGAGGACGAAGCTATGGAGAAAAAGAACTCAGCAGGTTTGGTCTACAAACCACGGACATTTTGGTAACAAACACTGATCATGCGGGCGAGTAAAGTTTAGACAGGTGCAGCATGGACTCACGCAGTACTCCCCGGAAGGGCTTAAAAAGATACTCATTTGGCCACAGAGCTGGATCCTGCAGTATTTCATAGCACACATTGCTTACGGAAACATAGAAGGAGGCATAGGTGTTGTACGTAGTTTTTATCCGCTTGCAAGCAAGAGGAGCAGCATCTCTGTCTGTCAGTAATAATAAATCAATCATTCAATTAATCAATCAATCAATGAATCATGTATTTTTATTGTACCCAGGAACAGCCGTGAGGCCTTGGTGCTGGTACACAGATGGATACATGTAAAAAAAGGAAAACAAAATTGAAAGGAAAGAACACTTTGACAACGTACACGATAAAAGAGTAAAAAATAACTTTTACAATGTTTATTACAAAGTATACCGTACAAATCACCACAAAACGTAAATGGCGTATACAGTACATGCAATGAACACAAACAAAACTAACAGGATACAACAGAATTCGTAATTACGTCGTACAAGATGAAACAGAACATCTGCACACTACAGATAATCGTGTTACGTTATAACAGCAACGCATAAAATGAAAAACAAGAAAAGAATCATATAAACAGCATACTATCTATCTGTATAGCAAGGCAAGCAGGTAAAACGAAGTTACTATAACCAGAACAAGATCAATAGCAGGTAAAATATCCGGGGAATAATATAATATTAATAATAATATTAATAATAATCGATAAATCAATCAATCAATCAATGTTTATTATAGTGCCCAGGAACAGCGGAGGCCTTCGTGCTGGAGCACTCAAAAGGGAAAATGCAGCACTGTAGTACATCAACAATTTGCTAATAAACACTCAGTGAGCACTAAAAAAAAGAAAGACCTACAAAAAACGGCAAAGAAGATTAGAAATAAAATAGTGCAATCCAACCGACTTTACACAATCAATTCGTGCTGGCGCACAGAAAAGGTATAACACAGCAATGAAATGCATCAAGAGCTGGCAAAAGAAGAGTGAGTGAGCAAAAAATAAGAAGAAACTACAACTTCAAAGAAGAATAAAAATAACATAGTGTAATTTTAGGCAACATTACACAATCAATAGAAACTGTAATATTTGGTCAATTGCAAGAAGACATCTTACAATAAGCGTAACTATACGAAGGGTGAGTAAAAAGAAGAAAATTTTTACAAGATTCGGGAAGCGTACATTTTCAGTTTAAAATGGACGCATTAAGTGAATATGGCCACTTTTAATGATAAAAACGGCAGAAAAAGAAAAATTCTACGCTAAATACAGTCGTAGTATCAGCACAATACGCGAATAACCAGGAACAAGAACAAGCTCGGTGATGTCAATGCACACGTCCGGACAATAAGTGAAGAAAAAGAGCACTGCTAAGATGAACCTAGTGTGTCAGAGCTGACAACCCGGCCAAAAACTTCCGAAGAGGACGCTGAAAGATATCGAGCTTCTCGGAGTGAACATTATGCAGATGCTGCATCCTTTGAAGAGGAGAACGTGTGCTGAGAACTCCAGCTGCTTTAAAGGGGTGGGCGAGCCTTGTAGCTTTTTGTGAAAAGCGAAAACTGATTGATTCAAGTAGTTCCGGCAATAAAATATTACCATGAAGCAATTTGTACATGAAAAGAAGGTCTGAGTGGGTCCGCCGGGAACTTAGAGAAACAGTTATAGGGATAGGCTCTGAAGGAAAACGATGCCTAAATATTGATGAAAATTTGGTTCGTACACGCTCTATACGTTGACAGTTGGAACTACAGGTTCCATTCCAAACGACAGAAGCTTATTCTAGTTGCGGAATACAAACCGTTCTGAATAGTTTTAGGAACGAAGAAAAAAACCGGAATTCTCAAGAAAACGTGCATACAGCCCCACAAAAGCATACCGCCCGCCTAGTAAGTTGAGGGACATGAGGTGAGAAAGTTAGGGCACTGTCGGAAAGCACGCCGAGGTCTCTGATCTCTTCAACTCTAGACAAGTAACCGCCGTTAATACCGTAGCAAAAGAAAGTGCGGTTCGTTTTTCTGCTATAAGACATGACCTTTGTTTTTGTAGAGTTAAGATTTAATCTATTTTTTCTGAGCACCACATGAAAAATGAGGATATATCTTGCTCCAGAGCAATGCAGTCATTAATGGACTCAATCCGTCTGAACATTTTAATGTCGTCAGTGTAAAGAAGGAAAGAAGACATCTTATTTGCGGCTGACACATTATTAAAAAAAATGGAGAAGAGAGGCACCAGCACGGAGCCTTGAGGCACACCGCTTGTTGATATGTACAGAGCAGACGTCTGCCCGTTAACGCTAACGAAACTGAACCGCTTATCGAGATAACTACCCAAAACTGCCACCAGTGGTGTATCAATTCCTACCTGTAAAGGCTTTTTAAGTAACAGCGTGTGGCAGACAACGTCAAATGCTTTGCTCAGATCACAGTAGACAACGTCGAGCTGGCCCCTCTCACAAATGGCTGCCGAGGCCTGCTCCATGAAGCAGGAGAGATTATCTTGTCGACCTTCGTGATATAAAGCTGTGCTATTTACTTACAAGAAATTCTGTACAGAACTTGACAGTAATTTGTACAGCGCTGTCTCAAACAGCTTGGAACAAGCAGAAAGGAGAGAAACTGCTCTGTAGTTGGTTGCATCTGATTTGGAGCCTGACTTGCAGATAGGACGCACTCGAGAAATTTTCCACGCGAGAGGGAACACGTTTGTTTTTACACACTGGGTAAATGTCACCGCCAAAAGAGGTACAAAAATGCTGCCGTATGTTTTGAGAATAGCTGGAGGTATTCCCTCAGCTCCACACGGCAATGACGGTTTCATGCGCTTTAGGCTGTCCAAAACCAACTGCTCGTCCAAAAGCACTAAGGTAGAGCCCTGTACGCGATTTAAGAAAATGTTCATTTCAGAGATGTCACGCTGGCCGCATGTGTCATGGAAGTGCTGAGCAAAGTGGTTGGCGACATTATGAACTTCTTCCCCAGAGGAATCTACAAGATTGATAAGATCATGTGAGTTGTTCTTACGGGACCAGATGTATCTCCAAAATGTTTCAGGCTGAGAATTCGCACTACTGTCTACAGAATCGAGATAGGAGCGCTGGTCCCGCTCATAAAGGTTTTTACATAATTTACGGTAAGAGCAGAAGTTCTGTTTTCATTCGTCACTGCCGGTTTTCTTATACTTTCTGTGGCAGGGGTCTTTTAATTTAAGAGTCGTACGAAGTTCTTTCGAAAACCAATGTGGGTGCTTGGAGTGGTTTGATTTATACTTGGGAATAAATTGGTCCGTACCGCTTTTGACAAGTTTATGTGAACCGTTCGACCTGTGCATTGCAATCAGGGAGTTCTTGAATTTCCGACCAATCAAGCGAAGAAAAAAAGCTATACAAGCCAACGTAATCCCCACGTGCATACCAGAAGGGAGAGATTTCATTATACTTTAGTGAGGTACCACAATGCCGAATCGAAACGGGAGCCGAAACTGAAAATGGAGGATGAAGCTTGTCGGGTTTGACGAGAGATATATCCACCATTCATACTCGCGCGTTCTGAATGTTTGAGAAGCAGAGATCTTAGAAATTTTCGGAGCAGTTTTTGATGTTATTCAGTTGTGCCATGAATGTCAAATCTAGGAAGAGTAAAACAATGCAAGATTTTTGCTGTACGTAAGAATTGTAATGCTGGTTAGTTAGACTGTCCCATTGCACACCAGGTGTATTGAAATCCCCTGTCGGGTTTGACAAGAGAGATATCACCATTGATACTCGCGCGTTCTGAAGTTATGAGAAGCAGAGGTCTAAGATATTTACGGAGCAGTTTTTGATGTTATCCAGTTGTGCCATGGATGTTAAATCTAGGATATCTAAAGCAATGCGAGATATTTGCTGTACGTAATAATTGTAATGCTGGTTAGTTAGACTGTCCCATTGTACACCAGGTACATTGAAATCCTCAATAATATTATTAATAATAATAATCATAATATTATTAATATTCAATCAATCAATCAATCAATGAATGTTTATTAGAGTGCCCAGAAACAGCCGAGGCCTTGGTTCTGGCGCACTGAGGAAGACAAAATACGGCACCAATACACAGCAGAAACTCACAATATAAACAGTCAACGAGAAGAACGAGCGAAGGAAAAAAAAGAGCAGTAAATCCTTAAGGATAATTAAAAGGTATTCTAAACACAATTAGACGATTAAGAAACTTTAATGGTGGATCAATTTCAAAAGTATATGGAACAATGGTCACAGCAGTTGGGTGAAGTAAGCAGACATAAAAACATATTCGCAGATATAGGCGAAAACACAAAGCTTCAATTAAATATGAATGTATGAAACAAAATAAAGGAACTGATTTATGAAAAACAGCAACAGAAGATGGAAAGTACCAGACACATCACAAAAAATCGCGTGTGATGGAAAGCAAGTAGCATTCCGTAATATATGACAAGTCGATGAAGAGGTTACAGCCACAAAATTACCAATATAGCGGACTTACAAACCAGAAACAAGAACTATGAAGACATTTTATACATAAAAACCATAAAAGAAAAGTGCCGAAAACAAGAGTAATTACTGTAGCACAGCTAACAACCCAGTCAAAAACTCCCGAAGGGGACGTTGAAATATATCAAGTTTCCCAGAGTGACAGTTATAGAGACGCTGCACTCTTTGGAGGGGGGAATGGGTGTTGAGTGCTGTAGCATTATGGAAAGGGGGGTAAACCTTCTTGTTTTTTGCGAAACACGAAGGCTGACTTGTGCAACTAGTTCCTGGCATGTGATTATACCATGAAGCAGTTTATATAGAAAAAGAAGATCTAGGCGGGTTCGCCGACAACTCAGAGACAGGCAATGGGAATCTGGATACTGCTAAGGCAGTCTCGGGAGGCCCAGAGGAAAAAACGATGCCTGTATATTGATAGAAATGTGGTCTGAACACGCTCTATACGTTTGCTGTTAGAATGACAGGTTCCATTCCGCAGGAATTCCACACAAATTCCAGAGGCATATTCTAGCCGAGGAATACAAAGTGTTTTGAATAGTTTCAGGAATGAATTAGGGGACCGAAAGTCCCGTGAAAATCTGCATACAGCACCAAGAGAGCGAAGAACCCGCCGAGTAAGTTGATCGACATGGGGCGAGAAAGTTAAGGCGCTGTGAAATAGCACTCCAAGGTCTCTGTTACCATCAACTCTAGACAGGGGGCCGCCGTCAATGGTGTAAGGAAAGTAAACGATGTTTGTTTTTCGGCTATAAGAGATGACCTTTGTTTTTGTTCGATTAAGAGTTAATCTATTCTCTGAACACCATTTAGAGAACAAGGACACATCTTTGCTTAGGAAAACACAGTCCGCAGCAGACCTAATACGTTTGAATATTTTGATGTCATCAGCATAGATTAGGAACGAAGACTTGATTCCAGGTGACACATCGTTTATAAAAATAGAAAACAACAGAGGGCCCAACACAGAGCCTTGGGGCACACCACTTGTTGTCCTGTACATAGCGGACTACCTGGGGTTAACACTCACATAACAAAACCGATTGTGTAGGTAACTCCACAACAATGCCACGAGTGGTGCATCAACGCCAGACAGTAAAAGCTTATTAAGTAACAACGAGTGGCAGACAACATCAAATGCCTTGCTCAGGTCACAGTATATAACGTCCAACTGGCCCCTCTCTGAAACTGCTGCGGAGGCCTGCTCCATGAATGATAATAATAATAATAATAATCAATAAATCAATCAATCATGTTTATTTACGTGCCCAGGAACAGCCAGAGGCCTGAGTGCTGGCGCACGGGTAGTTACATGAAAACAAAATACAAGAAACATATAGCAAGAAACAAACAAGCGACAAGACACACAAATTGCAGTGAAAATGACAAATAAAGCCTAGGCCGAGCCTGGGTACAGGTAAAAAATAAAAAAAAGAAGATGCCTATGTTGCTCTGCCTGTCGTAAAGGCCACACGACAGGCAGAGCAACAAAGTTTGACAGTAATACAACAAAAACAACGAAGTGTAGAGACAAATGATAATACGAACAAATGACAGTAAACAGTTTCAGAAATAGGCAACTATCAGTTGGATAGACACAACCGCCAACAACCGCAAATAATCAATCAATCAATCAATCATGTTTATTTACGTGCCCAGGAACAGCCAGAGGCCGGAGTGCTGGCGCACGGATAGTTACATGAAAACAAAATACAAGAAACATATTGCAAAAAACAAACAAGCGAGAAGACACACACAAATTGAAGTAGCGAAAATTACAGAAATAAAGCACAGGCGGAGCCTGGGTACGGGTAAAAAAAAAGAAGATGCCTTTGTGGCTCAGCTTGTTGTAATGAATACACAAGCATAGAACAAAGTTTGACAGTTAGACGACAAAAACAATGACAAAAGTAAAGAGACAAATGATAAGACAAGCATGATAAGTAAACAGTTTCAAATATAGGCAACTATATTGGTTAAACAGAACCGCAGAGAAACCAAATTACAGCAATAAAAAAAGAAAAACGAACGACAGAGATATCATAGATGTTTAACATACTGTGTTCAACAGCGCAGTACGGTCAATTGTAAAGGAGCTCTGAAAGATGTGAAGGCGTTCAGAGAAGCGGTTGTAGCAATTCTGTATTCTGCGCACAGGAGAATGATTGGAGTTGAGCGCAGCAGTCAAGAAAGGGCGATGCGACCTGGTGGGCCTTTGTGGAACACTAAACTCTAAACAGTTAAGCAGGTCCGCGCAGGAAAGGTCTCCATGAACAATCTTGTAAAGAAATTTAAGGTCTGCACGCATACGTCTGCAGTTCAAGGAAGGAATAAAAATAATCAATCAATCATGTTTATTTACGTGCCCAGGAACAGCCAGAGGCCTGAGTGCTGGTGCACGGATAGTTACATGAAAACAAAATACAAGAAACATATTGCAAGAAACAAACAAGCGACAAGGCACACACAAATTGAAGTAGCGAAAATTTCAGAAATAAAGCCACGGCGGAGTCTGGGTACAGGTATAAGAGAAAAAAGGTGCCTTTGTGGCTCAGCTCATTGCAATGAATACACAACAAGCAGAGATCAAAGTTTGACAGTAAGACGACAAAAACAATGACAAGAGTATAGAGACAAATGATCAGACAAGCATGATAAGTAAACAGGTTCAAAAATAGGCAACTATCTATTGGTTAAACAGAACCGCAGAAAAACCAAATTTCAGCATTGAAAAAAAAAGAAAAACGAACGACAGAGATATCATTTCAAAAATAGGCAACTATCAGTCGGATAGACAGAACCGCAGAGAAACCAAATTCCAGAGAAAAAAGAAAAAAAAAGAAACAACGACAGACATATCATAGGTGTTTAACATACTGTATTCGACAGCGCTGTACGGTAAATCGTAAAGGATTTCTGAAAGATGTCAAGGCGTTCAAAGAAGCGGTTGTAACAATTCTGTTTTCTGCGCATAGGAGAATGATTGGAGTTGCGCGCAGCAGTCAAGAACGGGCGATGCGAGCTGGTGGGCCTTTGTGGTACACTAAACTCTAAACAGTTAAGCAGGCCTGCGCAAGAAAGGACACCATGAACAATTTTGTGAAGAAATGTAAGGTCTGCACGCAAATGTCTGCAGTTCAAGGAAGGGATGGAAGGGACTATGGGTAAGTCAAAATCAGAATAAAAACTGTGATTGTGATGACGGTGCTTACATATGGATAAAAACTTCTTCTGCACACGTTTTAATTATTCACTACTAGATTTGGAGATGCCGTTCCAGGCAACAGAAGCATATTCTAACTGTGGTATACATATTGCAATGTATAGAATTAGAAATGGATCTGGAGAAGAGAATTCCTTTGTAATCCGACACACATTTCCAAGACTTTGGAGTCTAATATTAGGAGAAAAAGAGAGGGTACTGTCGAAAAGCACCCCTAGGTCCCTCACCTCCTCAACCCTTTGCAGAGGAGCTCCCTCAATACTGTAGGAAAACAGCAGACGGTGGGTTTTCCGGCTGTAGGTAACAACCTTTGTTTTAGTGGGGTTAAAATTAGGCAGTTTTTCCTGCACCAGACTAATAATTCCGACACATCCATCTGCAAGGCATAGCTGTCCAGAACACCGCTGATGTGGCTAAATAGTTAGACATCATCAGCACAGAGAAGAAAAGAAGAGTTCGTTAACACTGTTGACACATCGTTGATAAAGACAGAAAACAATACTGGACCCAGCACGGAACCCTGGGGTACACCACTTGTTGCAGGGTAAACACTAGACTTTTTGTAGTTAACATCTACATAAATGGACCGGTCAAGGAGATAGTTTGACAACAAGGCAACAAGGCTTGCGTCTACACCAGACTTAGCAAGCTTGTTATTCAATAACGAATGGTTGACCACATCAAACGCCTTACGGAGGTCAAAATAAATAACGTCCAACTGGCCGTTTTCACAAACTGCAGCCGAAGCCTGTGTCATAAAGCTTGAAAGATTTGGGACCATCGATTGACCCGAGAAAAAGTCGTGCTTATTTGGTATCACAACGTTCTTGACGCAGGCAGCAAGAACTTTGCGAAGAGCTGACTCAAAGAGTTTTTAGGCGACACAAAGGAGTGAGATCGGGCGATAGTTAGAAACGGCTGATTTATCACCAGACTTAAATGTTAGAAAAATTCGAGCGATCTTCTATGCACGAGGAAATTTACCTAAAAGTAAGCAGTTATTATAAATAAAAGTTAGGACAGGCGGAAAATGATGGTTTCATCCGTTGAAGGCTATCATTGACAATTTTTAATATAACATAACTGTGTTAAAAGTAGAGTTATTAAACGATAGGCGTTCGTCGTTGCCATCTGGCAGTTGAAAGACACAATAAAAGTACTGAGCAAAACTGGTGGCAACATCCTAAACCTCTTCACCATGGGCATTAGGCAGGCTAACGTGTTCTTCAGACGCCTTTGAATGGCCGCGTACATACCTCCAGAATTCAGCCGGTGTCTGAGACGCAGCAGCCTCTAACGATTCTATATAGAGCTGCAGGTCACGCCGGTAGAGCATTTTACAAAGTGAGCGATACCGACTAAGCTCCGCTTTCCACTTGTCAAGCCCAGAACGCTTGGCCTTTTTGTGGGCACTGTCCCTAAGTTTAAGCGAACTTCAAAGTTCTTTAGAAAACCAGTCGGGAAATTTCGAAGGAACAGGCTTATAACAAGGGATGTACTTTTCGATGCCACTTTTGACGATTTCGGTAAAACGTCGAACCTGTTCGTTAACATCATTGACATCCAAAACACTAGACCATTCAGCAGATGAATAAAAGTAATACAGCCCAGCATAATCTCCACGCTTGAAAGCATATTGCGGGACTGCACAATTGTCCACACCGCCAGAGCGATGCTGGGTCACGACCGAGACAGATACAATAAGAGGGAGGTGAAACTTGTCGGGGTGCACAAGGGATATTTCGTAGGCACACACTTGTACGTTTCTTAAGTTTGGGAAGCACACATCTAGAACATTACCACAGGAGTTTTCTATGTGGTCAAACTTCTTCATGGAGGTGAACGATTGAAAATCTAATGGCATGCTGCATTTCTGCGCTACATAGTGGTTTTTGTGCTCAAAGGAAAGACTGTTCCAGTTAATACCTGGGGTATTTAGGTCCCCAAGTATATTGAGCTTATGGTTGGAGTGTGCATTTGATACATTTTCTATGGATGTGAGTGTTCGAATAAATTCAGAAGGTAATATACCTGGCGATATATAGAATACACCGATGAGTAGCTTCTCGCCCCTCGTGAGGACTACCTCGATCCAGATTGATTCGTTTCGGGTCTCGAGGTCAGCACGCCGCATGCACTGCAATGAGTGATCAACGGCAATGAGAACCCCGCCACCTTTTGGTTAGGTCCAGTTAATTTTCTGTCACTTGTAAAGATTTGATAGTTAGAAGGGAAATAGTCGGAAGGCGAGATATCATCGGAAAAGCCAGGTTTCAGTAATGACAACAGCAGAAAATTTAGAGCATACAACATTTCTAATAAATTCAGAGGACTTAGTTCGTAGACCTCGAGTGTTTTGATAGTATATGTCGAGACTCTCGTACTTACTGATCATTTTCAGTTATTTCAGAGCTGTGCAGCATACCAGGGTGGACCTTGCCTTGAAACGGCTTGAAAAAGGCTGCCTTTTGGCCACATAAACGGGTCGCTCAGGCGCCTAAAACAGTCCTCGTTAACAGTTACGCAAAAAGAAGAATAGGAGTCGTTCTTGGTCCTAAGGCGTTTGCACGACAATGGCGTAACTTGCACAGTTTCCAAGTGAGCCAACAGTTGAGCAGATGTGGTGTTAGCGGACAGTTTTGAAACAAAGATGACCCTGGAGCTCGGTGGTCGGTGTACCAAAACCAACTGAGAAGCTTCCGACGCACCCACGCGGGGAGGGCTCCTTTTCTTCTGCAAGTTCGTCGGCGGGCCATTAAACACATTGTCGGACATATGAGGCGGGTGCAGAGGGTGGACCGAAGGGGAAACCAAAGTGCTCAACCCCGTAGCAGGTTGACTGCTGGGGCGGTTAACGAACGGCGAAGCGGTGGTAGAGGAGAGGAAGGGGGCACCCTCACCAGCTGCACCGGCGGCGGCTTCGGCAAACGACGACCTCGTCGGGATACCAGACTGCGGTGACGTCACCGGTAGCGTGGAACGGCTAGCAGGCTTCGGAGAAGCGGGCGGGGAAGGCGGCGGACGGGCGAGCTCCCCTCGCAGGCAGCGAACCTCCTCACGCAGGGTTGCGACGATTGCAGCCTGATATGCAAGCCCAGCCACATTGTCCCGTCGCAGAAGCCGGATCTCCTCGCGCAGCTCGGTGACAACATCCCCAAGAAAAGAGAGGCTGGCGCAGGCTTCGTACAGGAGATTCTTCAACGCAGCTACCTCTGCGCGTAGGTCCGTGAAGGGTTGAAGCTTGCTCAGACAGGAGACGCCACTCGTTTGGGCGGGATGTTCGCTGGCTCACCGTCTTCGATGGCTTGGTCACCGGGGTCGCTAGGCCTAGCGGGTGACGCCGCAGCCACACACAGATTGCAGACGAACGGCTGCTCACCCGAGATCAGAAGCTGCAGTTCCTCGTCCGGAAGAACAATGCACTTTCTGTGTGCATGGCGTTTACACATAGAACATCGAAAAAACTCCTGCCTGCCGAAGAAAGCGAGGCAGCAGACGAGGCACTTGTCCTTACTGGGCGCCATCATGCGGCCAGTAAGTCCTAAGGCGTTTGCACGACAATGGCGTAATAATAATAATAATAATAATATAATAATATTCAATCAATCAATCAATCATTCATTTAACGTGCCCAGGAACAACAGAGAGGTCTTGATGCTGGCGCACAAACAAAACAAAAAAACTAAGAATAACAACACAACAAGATGACTGTACAGAAGAAAACTATCAGAGACACAATGCGCACAGAAGTAGATTAACACAGTATGAGAAATTGCTAATGATAATGACAAAAAGTCAGATAATGTACATACATACATACATACATACACACAAACACACATACATACATACATACATACATACATACATACATACATACATACATACATACATACATACATACATGTATGCATACAACAATGCGCCAGATAAACTAAAAGAGAAGGATAGAACAAATTGCACATGTGATCTTATCTTATCACGGTAGAAACCTTGGAGGAAAACGATAACTGTCACCCATCAAAAACATCGAGGTCAAGAAAATAAAAATTATAAAGACTGCGTATCCTGTTGTGGTTTGAGTGCTGAGAGTGGGTAGTTACAAGAAGCGGCCTGCTCTCTCTTGTTTGCTTCCGCGGAATCCGAAAAATAATACTATTGAGCAGTATAGGACAGAATATAGTACCGTGAACGATCTTGAAAAGAAAGAAGAAATAGGCGCGATTTCGCCGGCAGCGATGTGAAAGCAGTGACAATATGTCAACTGTGTTAGAACACGAGCCAGTGTCATTTCTAGCGAAGCGATGGTTGTAAACGCTTAGACATTTTCTCTGGACACGCTCAACTACGTTACTTAAGGAATCAGATATGCCATTCCAGATCACAGATGCATACTCAAGTTGAGAAATACATATTGCGGTGTACAATTTGCGAAGTGGCATAGGATAATTGAATTCTCTCAATATTCTACAAACACAACCGAGATAACGAAGACTCCGCACAGCAACAGGCTTAGTATGAGCTGAAAAATGCAAGGTGCTATCAAAGAGAACGCCGCGATCATTGATCTCACAAACTGCACATAAAGACACAGAATTGACACAGTATAAAAATATACCCTATATGATTTGCGAGTGGAACTCATAACTTTTGTCTTTGAAATATTGAGAGAAAGGTTATTGTTTTTACACCATTCTGAAAAAGAACACAAATCAGACTGCAACAAGCGACAGTCGTTAAATGCATGAATTTCCCTAAATATCTTTATATCATTTGCATACAAAAGGAAAGAAGAATTGCGAATGGCAGAAGAAACGCGGTTAACATACATTAAAATTGGAGTGGGCCTTATACCGAACCGTGAGGTACACCACTGGTCACTTTGTAAAACGAGAACGTTTGGCCATTCACGGCAACATAACATGATCTGTCACGAAGGTAGCTATGCAATAAATTCACAACAGAGGCGTCAACATCAAAATGAGCAAGTTTAACCATAAGCATTGAGTGACTGACTACATCGAACGCTTTGCTGAGGTCACAGTAACTGGTGTCGACCGGTCCTCTCTGAAATACAGGTGAAGATATTTGCGTCATGAAACTGGCAAGATTAGTGACGGTTGAGCGGCCAGGGACAAATCTATGTTGATTATTATTCAATGAGTTTTTCACATTAAAAGACAGTTTGTGGTGAAGGGCCAGCTCAAAAATCTTTGACATGGCACTAAGAAGAAAAATCGGTCGATAATTCGAGACATCAGTTTTAGAGCCAGACTTAAATACTGGAAAAACACGAGCAATTTTCCACATGCTAGGAAATGTGGAAGTAATCAGACAGTTATTAAATATGCTAGTCAGTACTGGGACCAATATACTGCTATAAGCTTTTAGTATGGCTGAGGGGATACCATCTGGACCACATGATAAGGATGGTTTCAAGCGCTTAATGCATTCGCTGATGAGATTTTCATCTAGCGACAGAGCATTGGGTGTGTTGATTTCCAAGTGTTGTTCGATAGTGGTGCTAGAGTCAGAGGCTTTATAAACGGAAGATAACTGCGTGGCAAAACAATCAGCGACGGCTTGTAGTTCTGTTCCATTGGAGTCCAGTAGTATTAAAGGCTCTTCACTTTTGTTAGACCGTTTGCGTACATACTTCCAGAACTCAGCCGACCTGTCAGAGGCGCTTTTTTCTACGTGTGCAACATATGATCTGTGATCCCGTTTATATAGGCGTTTACAGAGAGTTCGAAAGCAACAAAATTCTTCCTTGTGCTCGATAGATGGAGTGTTTTTAAGCTTTTTGTGTGCGCGATCTTTATGCTTTAGAGCGCTTATAAGTTCAGAGGAGAACCAGGGGGATATTTTTGGAGTTTAGGAGTTCATAGTGGAATATATTTACGCATACTGCTTAAGATAAGTTCCGTAAGCTGATCTACTTGGTCATAAACATTGGTTTTTTCAGTTACCATAGAACAGTCAATGGAGGATAAGTCATGGTGTAAGCCAACGTAGTCACATTTTTTGAAAGCAAATCTGGGTTATTTGTTGATGTTATTTTCAAATCTTTGTTTTTCCCCTGACAGAGAGAGTGTTATTCTAAGTGGTGGGTAAAATTTATCGGGACGAACAAGAAAAACATTAGAGAGTGACACTTCAATAGGCTGATTGTTCGAAATACGCAGATCTAATATGTTACCGCAAGGATTGGAAATAGAATTATGTTGTTGAATGGAATTAAAAGCAAGAAAATCTAACAGCAGGCCGCACTTATTCTCTATGTATTGATAGTATTGAGAATATTTAAGTGTTCTCCAGTCGATACCAGGGGTATTAAAATCACCAATGACAACAATCCTGTGCTTTTTATGTGAAGCTATGACATTTTCAATGGAAGAGATGATGTCATTAAAACAGATTGGGGTAATGCTAGGCGGCACTTAGAAGGACCCAATCAACAACTTTTCGCAGCGATGAAGTCTAATTTCGACCCATATGGATTCAGGAACATTTTCAATGTCACTTCGGCGAACAGATCTCAGAGAAATATCTACAGCCATAAGTACTCCAACACCTTTTTGTTTGGTTTCACTGAAGTCACGATCACTGCGGCAGCTGTTGTAACTTGATTAAAAATAGCCTGATGAGGGAATCTCATTGCACAGCCAAGTTTCAGTAGTAGTAATAATAATAATCAATCAATCAATCAATCAATCAACCTTTATTATAGTGCCCAGGAACAGCCGAAGCCTTGGTGCTGGCGCACTGAGAAAAAAAAAAGAAAAAATGCCGCATTGAAATACATCAGCGGCTGACACATATAAAACCAGGAAAAAATGTGGGTGAATGAAATACCACAGAGAAAAAATTAAAAGTGGCATCCAAACTACATTATACGAAGTTATTGTACATTGCACAAACACAGCGTACAATGACCATAGCAATCGGCTGAAGCATCAATTACACAAAAACGTATGAAACAAAGTACAGGAAATGTTTGTAACTATTCACATAAACTGATAAGTTATAGAAACATATTTGTTTCTATAACATTTGGTTCGCCCGGGCCACTTAAACAGATGTATGAAGAGTTGACTACACAAGTATAGCATAGTACATACAACGATTACGCCCGCAGCACTAACATATATGAACATATGAACAACATATGAACAACATATGAACACTAACATATATGAACATATATGAACAACATATATGAACAAATGAGAACAGACTCTGTGAAAACAACATACACATGCGGAAAATAACTGAAGAACACGAGAACTGTCGAAATGAAGTTAGTGCGCCACGGCTAACAGCCCGGACAAAAACCCCCCAAGGGGACGGCAAAAAATATCAAGTTCCCCTGAGTGAAGGTTATATAGGCGTTGCAGTCTATCAAGAGGAGAACATCTGCTAAGTTGAGCAGCTGTGTGGAAAGGGTGGTTAAGCCTTGTTGCTTTTTTCGGAACACGAAACCCGATTGCTGCAAGCAGTTCCGGGCATGAAATTGTACCATGAAGCAGTTTATATAAGAAAACAAGATCTGAACGGGTTCGCCGGTAACTTAAAGAGACAGTTATCGGGAGAGGCTCAGAGGGAAAACGATGCATAAATATGGATAAAAATTTGGTTTGTACACGCTCTACACGTTGACAATTAGATGTGCAGGTTCCATTCCAAATGACAGAGGCATATTCAAGTTGAGGAATACAAAGTGCCATAAAAAGTTTTAGGAACGAATGAGGAGACTGGAAGTCTCTTGAAAACCTACACACAGCACCAAGCGAGCGGAGCGCCCGCCGAGTCAGTTGAGTGACATGAGGCGAGAAAGTTAAGGCGCTGTCGAAGAGCAGTCCGAGGTCTTTGATCTCGTCGACTCTAGACAGAAAACCGTCATCAATACTGTAGCGAAAGAAAATGGGGTTCGTTTTTCGGGTATAAGACATGACCTTTGTTTTCGCTGGGTTAAGATTTAGTCTGTTATCTGAGCACCAGTTAGCAAAGGAGAATATATCTTGCTGCAGGGCATCACAGTCTTCGATGGACTTTATACGTCTGAAAATTTTGATGTCGTCAGCATAGAGAAGAAAAGAAGACTTTCTAATTGCGACTGACACGTCATTCACAAAAATGGAGAACAAGAGAGGGCCCAACACGGAGCCTTGGGGCACACCGCTTGTTGATCTATACATAGAGGATGTCTGCCCATTAACACTAACAAAACTGAACCGATTGCTTAGATAGCTACCCAGCAACGCCACGAGTGGTGTATCAATGCCCGACTGCAAAAGCTTATCAAGTAACAACGCGTGGCAGACAACATCAAATGCTTTGCTCAGGTCACAGTAGACGACGTCCAACTGGCCTCGCTCAGAAAGTGCAGCGGAGGCCTGCTCCATGAAGCAGGCGAGATTAGTCGTTGTCGACCTTCCTGACATAAAACCATGCTGTTTACTTGTGAGAAACTGCTGTACAGAACTTGACAATACCTTGTGCATCGCTGTCTCAAAAAGCTTGGAGGCAGCACAAAGTAGAGAAACTGCCCTATAGTTTTTTGCATCAGATTTGGTGCCCGATTTGAAGATGGGGCGCACTCGAGAAATTTTCCACTGACGAGGAAATGTGTTTGTGTTTAGACAGTGATTGAATACCGCAGTTAAAACAGGAACAAAAATGCTACTGAATGTTTTTAAAATAGCGGGAGGTATTCCGTCAGGGCCACACGAAAGCGACGGTTTCATGCGCCTTAGACTCTGGAGCACCAACTGCTCGTCCAATTGTACTAAGCTAGGACCCTGTACATTATTTAACATTAGGTTTATTTCGCTGTCATCGCGCTGGCCATATGTAGTACTAAATTGCTGAGCAAAATGGTTTGCAACATCAAGAACTTCAAGAAAATAATAATAATAATAATAATAATAATAATAATAATAATAATAATAATAATAATAATAATAATAATAGGAAATTTTAAATGATACGTATGTGTCAATTTTAGTCTTCAGACGTCGGCAGCTCAAGCGCGAGACACCTAAGGCTCACAGATGGGCAATAAGACAGCGTAGGGGGTGGATGGAGAAAGCTTTGAGACGAACATAGCTTTGGGGCACTTCTGCTGGAGAACGACGACGACTCCACATGTGTCCCGTGCACCTACACATGCCCTGCTTCGTCGCTTCTTCTCAATAGTAGGAGGGTTACGGTCAAGCAGACACAGATTGCACCGGGGAAAGCGGGGACGGAGTGGGAGGCAGTGTCGGAGAAGCCGAACACGCCGACTGCAGCTGAGCCGAAGTATCCGACGGTTTCACGCCTTTGTAGACAACTTGCGCGAAAAATGGCTTTTCCGAGCTGAGACGCCCTCCTTCCTGCAAGGCGGCGGGATAAAGTAATTTGGCACGCAGAAGCACATCTCCGCTCGCAGGGAAGCAACCAGCTTCACATAATGGGCGCGGTCTCCCTCCCTCGCCTGATAGAGATGGTCGAACATCTGCGCGTTTTCTCGGCGCATGAGGTAGTTGTCCTCCCGAAGCTGGCCCACCTGGTCGCTGAGGAAAGACATTCCGTCCAGCGCGTGGATGAGGAGTGCGCGAAGACCGGCAGCTTCGGCGCCAAGGTCAACCGCTTGGCACGGCGTGGGCGGAGCCTTCTCGACGACGGGTGGAGAGTCTTGTCAAAGGGAGCATGGGGAAGGAGCCCTGCTAGCGGACTTGCCGAGTTCGTCACCGGCTCCGCTAGGCAAGGCCGCCACCTCAGCTGTTTCACAGATGTTGCACTTGAACGGGCGAACGCCAGATCTCAGGAGCTTAAGCTCAGCGTCCGGCCGTACAGGACACTTCGCGCGCATACGTTTCTTGCAGGAAACACAGGAGAAAACTTTGACTTTCTGTAAAAACACAAAAGCATAGATTACAGATATTATTGCTAGGCTTCATCTTGCCACAAGGAATATTATAAGAATATAATATTAATAATAATAATATTAATAATCAATCAATCAACCTTTATTTTGGTGTCCAGGAACAACCCTAGGGTCTTGGAACTGGTACACCATATACAAGCATTCATAAAAACAAACTAAAATCAAGACAACACAACACAGAAAACCATATATATGAAAGAAGCAATAAGGTAAAATAGTTAGAGATCCCAGAAAACAAAACAGCAAAAAAAGGAAGCCTAGTGTTAGAAGCCATGACGCCCGGCCAGCAAAACGTTGAAGGCACGTGAAAAATTGAAAATACACAAGCAAATACTCAATGAACATGACGAAGATAGATTATACGTATAAAACAAAGGTTTTGTAACAAAATGTTAGCAAGTTTCAAAATGGAAAAACTAAGTTCAGCGTTACAAGCACTGACACAAACCGACAGAAATTCAAGCAACACAAAATCTGGAAAAGTGAAAAACAAACAAGCAAAATGATGATTTGCATAAACAAAATACGGAACAGATATACGGCACATAAATGACATAAAGGCACTTAAGCTACAACACGTTTCGATTCATTAGAGAACAAAGACAAAGAGCTCTGGAATATATCAAGACGATCGGAATATTCATTATATGCACATTGTATTCTGCAGATGGACGAGCGTCGTCTACTTGAAGCATCTGTTCTGAAAGTTCGAAATCTCCGGAAAAGTTTTTTCGGCAAGTTGACATTGATAACTGCAACCAAGTCATCACACAAAATATCACCATAAAGAAGTGTATAAGGCAAGATAATGTCAGCTCTCCTTCGTCGACACCAAAGGGAAGGAATACTTTTGAGACAAGACATGCCGCCGTTTGCGTCTTCTTGCACAAGACGGAAACGGTGCTTAAAGATAGAAAGGAACCTATTTTGAACTTTTTCAAAGCGGTCACTATTGGACTTGCAAGTTCCATTCCAAACAACAGAACCGTATTCGAGAAGAGGTAAGCAGAGAGCCCAATACAACTTCAAGAATAGAAGAGTACTTTTAAACTCTCTAGAATACCTGCAAATAGCACCCAGACATCGCAGAGAGCGTCCGGTAATTTGTGTAACGTGGGAATAAAACTCAGAGAAGAATCAAATAATACTCCCAAGTCCCGAATTTCGGTCACCCTCGGCAGTGCAGTGCTTGCTATTTTATAGGAGTATTGCAGCTGTTGAGTTTTCCTACTATAGGAAACAACTTTCGTTTTTGAGGGGTTCAAAATTAAGTCGTTTTCGGTGCACCAACAATGGAATGACACGATATCAGCCTAAAGAGAATTAGAATCAGCATACAACAAAAAAGAAGAATTTTCAATAGCAGAAGCAACATCGTTAATGAAAATGCAAAAAAGAAGGGGTCCCAGAACGGAGCCCTCGTGTACACCACTGGTTGCTTTATACCTAAATGATGTTTGACCATTAACACTTACATAGCAATATTGCTCCTGGAGATAGCAACGTATAAGACCCACTAAAGAAGCGTGAACATCTAACAGAATGAGCTTGGCAAGCAATAACGAGTGGTTGACTATATCAAAGGCCTTGCTCATGTCACAGTAGACCGCATCAAGCTGGCTTCTACCAACGACTGCTGGGACAGCCTGCTCCACGAAGCATGCGAGGTTTGTGGAAGTTCAGCGACCCCGCATGAAGTCATGTTGATTAGGAATGAGGACGTGTTTAAGTGAGAAATACAAGACCGTAGGAAGAGATAACTGGGATATTTTAGAGGCAGAACAAAGAAGCGACACTGGCCTATAGTTCATGGGGCGGTTTTTGGGCCTGACTTGAAAACAGGGAATACACGACAGATTTTCCACGAGCGAGGGTACGTGCCAGACCTGAGACCGTTATTAAATATAGAGGTGAACACAGGGACAAATATATTTGCATATGTTTTTAGAATTGCAGCAGGAATACCATCTGGCCCAGAAGAAAACGAGGGCTTTAGCCGCTTGATGCTGGTCCACACGATGTTCTCATCCAATTTAAAACAAGCGGAGTTACCGTCCTGGTGACAAGAGACGCTGCCGTCATCACTACCACCGCTAAGCCCAAGCAAAGAAGAAAACTGACGAGCAAAGCAGTCGGCCGCATCTGCAACCTCATCGCCGTTGGAATCCAGTAGACGAAAAGATTCTTTCGTTGTACTAGATCTAGAATGAATGTACTTCCAGAAGGCTCCCGGCTGATGAGTTGCTTTAGCGTCAACTGGCGCCAGGTACAAAGCATGATCAAGCTTGAGCAATATTTTTTAAAGGGCACGTAGGCCCCGGAACTCCTGAGCGAACTGATTCGCACCAGAGCGCTTCATCTTTCTGCGCGAACGTTCTTTGAGTTTCAGGGCTACCCGCAATTCAGAAGAAAACCAGTGTTGGAACTTGAACTTCTTAGGTAAATATTGCGGGATGTATTTCTACGTACCCAAAAGCACAATCTCAGCAAACCGGTCAACTTGTTCATTGAGATCAGAGTGGTCAATGACTGTTGACCAAGGGGCAGCAGAAAAGTAGCCATACAGCCCAACGTAATTCTCCCCGGGCGAAAGCATAGCGAGGTTGCGCATTTCTTGAATATACAGAACGTGGAGCATTGTAGGAAGGCAACAGGAAATAGAAAGAGGAGAATGATATTTGTCGGGTATTACTAAAGCACAATCAGAGCGCGACACAATAGCGCCATCGAAGTTTGAAAAGCACAGGTCCAGAATGTTTCCACTGCAGTTTTTTTATGTGATTACGCTGTGCCATAGAAGTGAAATACGAAAAATCTAGTAACCCATTGCCCTTCTGTTGAAAGTGGTGGTTGTAATGGGAACAGGTGAGGTGGCTCCACTGAACGCCAAGAGCGTTAAAATCTCCAAGTAGGAGGAACGTGAGGTCGCAATGTCTAGTGAGCACCTGTTCAATGGAGGAGACTAACTTATTGAACGCGTCAGGAACTACATCAAGAGGAACATAAAAAACACCAACTAGAAGTTTTTCAGTTTTAGAGATATAAAATTTCGACCCATAAAGACTCACCTGCGTTTTCAATGACGCGACGTAGCATACACGGGAGAGATTTGTTAACTGCGAGAAGTACCCTGCCCCCCTTTTGTTTGCATCCCGTTAAGGCACGAATATTAGGATATACATGGTAATTTTGAGGAGAATAGTCGTTGGATAGAATATAAGGGCACAACCAAGTTTCAGATATAGCTATTTACAGAAAGCAAGAAGCCAGAACATTACCAAAAAATTCAGTCACCTTAGTTCGAAGAGCTCGCACATTCTGAAAAAACCTTAAACTAGTCATTATTCTTTTTCTGATGTGTTGCGCTCAGAGCTGTGAAGCATGCGTTCGCGAAACATGCCTCGAAACTCTTTAAAGAGGCAGTCTTTCGGCCAAACAGCGGGGTCATTCAAGCGCTCGAAAAACTCTTCACTGACGGAAATATAAAAGAATTCGTACGTGTCAAATTTAGGTTTCAGTCGTCGGCAGTTCAAGGGCGAGACACCTAAGGTTAACAGACGGGCATTAAGACTAGCAGAGGTCGTGGACGGAGAAAGCTATGAAACGAACATTGCTTTGGGGCGCTTCGGCTGCGGAACGACGACCAGTCCACATGTGTCCGATGCACCTACACATGCCCGGCTTCGATGCTTCTTCTTAACAGTAGGAGAGAGACAGTCAAGCACAGGCGCAGAATGCACCGGGGAACGTTGGGACGGAGAAGGAGGCAGTGCAGGTGAAGCCGAGGACACCGACTGCAGCGGAGCAGACGTAGCGGAAGGCAACACTTCCTTGTTTACAGCTTGGCAAAAGAAGGCTGTCCTGAGCTGTGACGCACTCCTTCCGGCAACACGGCGGGGTGGTGAAGTAGTTGGGCACGCAAGAGCACACCTCCGCTCGCAAGGAGGCAACCACCTGCGCATAATGGGCGCGGTCACCATCCCTTCCCTGAAGGAGACTGTCAAAAGCCTGCGCGTTTTCCCGGCGTAGGAGGTCGTTGTCCTCCCGCAGCCGAGCCACTTGGTCGCTGAGGAAAGAAATGCCATTCATCGCGTCGATGAGGAGTGCGCGAAGACCGGAAGCTTCCCCTCCAAGGTTAACCGGTTGGGGCGGCGGGGCTGCGGGGCTTTCTTGACTACTGCCGGCGAGTCTCGTCGAAGGGAGGGGAAAGGAGTCCTGCTTGCGGACGGGCCGATGCCGTCGTTGGCTACGCTAGGCCTAGCCGCCACCTCAGCCGTTTCACAAATATTACACTTGAATGGCCGAACACCAGATCTCAGGAGCTGAAGCTCAGCGTCCGGCCATACAACACACTTCGCGTGCACGCTTTTCTTACAGGAAATGCAGCGGAAAAACTCTTCCTTACCGTAAAAAACACAGGAGCACAGAATACTGCTATCCTTGCTAGGCGCCATCTTGCGGCGCAAAATGGCGCCAATACAATAATTCAGTCAATCAATCAATCAATCAATCAATCAATCAATCAATCAATGTTTATTATAGTGCCCAGGAACAGCGGAGGCCTTCGTGCTGGAGCACTTAGAGGGGAAAATGCAGCACTGTAGTACAACAACAATTTGCTAATAAACACTCAGTGAGCCAAAAAAAAGAAAGACCTACAAAAAGCACTGTAGTACATCAAAAATTTGCTAATAAACACTCAGTGAGCCAAAAAAAAGAAAGACCTACAAAAAACGGCAAAGAAGATTAAAAATAAAACAGTGCAATACAACCGACTTTACACAATCATGTCGTGCTGGCGCACAGAAAAGGTATAAGACAGCAATGAAATGCATCAAGACCTGGTAAAAGAACAGTGAGTGAGCAAAAAATAAGAAGAAACTACAACTTCAAAGAAGAATAAAAATACCATAGTGTAATTTTAGGCAACATTACACAATCAATAGAAACTAATGTCTAGTCAATTGCAAGAAGACATCTTACAATAAGCGTAACTATACGAAGGGTGAGTGAAAAGGAGAAAGTTTTTACAAGATTAAAGAAGCGTACATTTTCAGTTTCAAATGAACGCATGAAGTGAATATGGCAACTTTTAATGATAAAAACGCCAGAAAAAGCAAAATTCTACGCTAATTACAGTCGCAGTATTAGCACAATACGCGAATAACCAGGAAAAAGAACAAGCTCGGTGATGTCAATGCACACGTCAGGACGATAAGTAAGAAAAAGAGCACTGCCAAGATGAACCTAGTGTATCAGAGCTGACAACCCGGCCAAAAACTCCCGAAGAGGACGCTGAAAGATATCGAGCTTCTCGGAGTGAACTTTACGCAGATGCTGCATCCTTTGAAGAGGAGAACGTGTGCTTAGAGCTCCAGCTGCTTTAAAAGGGTGGGCGAGCATTGTAGCTTTTTGTGGAAAGCAAAAACTGATTGATTCAAGTAGTTCCAGGCATAAAATAATACCATGAAGCAATTTGTACATAAAAAGAAGGTCTGAGTGGGTCCGCCGGGAACTTAGACAAACAGTTATAGGGATAGGCTCCGAAGGAATACGATGCCTAAATTTTGATGAAAATTTGGTTCGTACACGCTCTATACGTTGACAGTTGGAAGTACAGGTTCCATTCCAAACGACAGAAGCTTATTCTAGTTGCGGAATACAAACCGTTCTGAATAGTTTTAGGAACGACAAGGGAAACCGGAATTCTCGAGAAAACCTGCATACAGCCCCACGAGAGCATAGCGCCCGCTTAGTAAGTTGAGTGACATGAGGTGAGAAAGTTAAGGCACGGTCGAAAAGCACGCCGAGGTCTCTGATCTCTTCAACTCTAGACAAGTAACCGCCGTTAATAATGTAGCAAAATAAAGTGCGGTTCGTTTTCCTGCTGTAAGTCATGACCTTTGTTTTTGTAGAGTTAAGATTTACTCTATTGTCTGAGCACCACTTGGAAAATGAGGATATATCTTGCTGCAGGGCAATGCAGTCATTAATGGACTCAATCCGTCTGAATATTTTAATGTCGTCAACGTAAAGAAGGAAAGAAGACATCTTAATTGCGGCTGACACATCATTACCAAAAATGGAGAACAAGAGAGGCCCCAACACGGAGCTTTGAGGCACACCGCTTGTTGATCTGTACAGAGCAGACGTCTGCCCGTTCACGCTAACGAAACTGAACCGGTTATCTAGATAACTACCCAACAATGCCACGAGTGGGGTATCAAATCCTACCTGCAAAAGCTTTTTAAGTAACAGCGTGTGGCAGACAACGTCAAATGCTTTGCTCAGATCACAGTAGACAACGTCGAGCTGGCCCCTCTCAGAAATGGCTGCCGAGGCCTGCTCCATGAAGCAGGAGAGATTAGTTGTTGTCGACCTTCCTGATATAAAGCCGTGCTGTTTAGTTACAAGAAGATTCTGTACAGAACTTGACAGTAAATTTTACAGCGCTGTCCCAAACAGATTGGAACAAGCACAAAGGAGAGAAACTGGTCTGTAGTTTGTTGCATCCGATTTGGAGCCTGACTTGTAGATGGGACGCACTCGAGAAATTTTCCACGCGATAGGGAACACGTTTGTTTTTAGACACTGGTTAAATATAACCGTCAAAGAGGTACAAAAATGCTGCCGTATGTTTTGAGAATAGCTGGAGGTATTCCGTCAGCTCCACACGACAATGACGGTTTCATGCGCTTTAGGCTCTCCAAAACCAACTGCTCGTCCAAAAGCACTAAGCTAGAGCCTTTTAGGCGATTTAACAATATGTTCGTTTCAGAGACGTCACGCTGGCCGCATGTGGCACTGAAGTGCTGAGCAAAGTGGTTGGCGACAATATGAACTTCTTCTCCCGAGGAATCTACAAGATTGATAAGATCATGTGAGTTGTTCTTACGGGACCGGATGTATCTCCAAAATGTTTCAGGCTAAGAATTCACACTACTCTCTACAGAATCGAGATAGGAGCTCTGGTCCCGCTCATAAAGGTTTTTACATAATTTATCGTAAGAGCAGAAGTTCTGTTTCCATTCGTTACTCCCGGTTTTCTTATACTTTCTGTGGCAGCGGTCTTTTAATTTAAGAGTCGTACGAAGTTCTTTCGAAAACAAATGTGGGTGCTTGGAGTGGTTTGGTTTATACGTGGGAATAAATTGGTCCATACCGCTTTTGACAGTTTCGGTTAACCGTTCGACCTGTGCATTGCAATCAGGGAGTTCTTGAATTTCCGACCAATCAAACGAAGAAAAAAAGCTATACAAGCCAACGTAATCCCAACGTAATCCCATAACAGAAGGGAGAGAGTTCATTATACTTTAGTGAGGTACCACAATGCCAAATCGAAACGGGAGCCGAAACTGAAATTGGAGGATGAAGCTTGTCGGGTTTGACAAGAGAGATATCCACCATTGATACTCGCGCGTTCTGAATGTTTGAGAAGCAGAGGTCTAAGATTTTTTCGGAGCAGTTTTTGATGTTATTCAGTTTTGCCATGGATGTGAAATCTAGGAAGTGTAAAACAATGCGAGATTTTAGCTGTACGTAATAATTGTAATGCTGGTTAGTTAGACTGTCCCATTGTACACCAGGTGCATTGAAATCCCCCAGAATGATAAAATGGTGATTTTGGTGTGAAGCGCAAACTTCTTCTACAGAAGTAAGTATCTCATTGAACGAAGAAATAGGAACATCGGGGGGAATATAAAACGCCCCTATTAAGAGCCTCCCGCCCCCAATCTGTCGGATGTCCAGCCAGACACACTCATTCTCGCCCTCAAGGTCTTGACGCCTCTTACACTGAAGACTACAATCGACCGCAACTCATACGCCCCCTCCCTTTTTTTTAGCCCCAGTAAAATTTCTATCTTTGCGGAAAACTTGGTAATTTTGAGGGAAATAATCATTTGAGCTAATGTCGCTGCAGAGCCAGGATTCAGAAATTACAATAATTGGAACATTTGATGAAAGTACATTACCAAATAATTCGGATGCTTTAGTGCGAAGGCCGCGCGCATTTTGATAGTAAACGTCCACCCTATTGTTAGTTTTTGTTCATCGTGTGGGACATCAGTGGAACAAAACATTTCGGCATGCAGCTTTCCGTGGAAAAGGTTTGAAAAGGCAACCCTTCGGCTAGAACAAAGGATCGCTCAAACGCTCGAAGGAGTCCTCATCGACCGTAACGCAGAAGGAAGAATATGAACTGTACTTAGTCTTCAGCCTCTGACAAGCCAGAGGTATGAATAATAATAATAATTATTATTATTATTATTATTATTATAATTATATCATTATTATTCAATTAATTATTCAATGTTTTTTAGAGTGCCCAGAAACAGCCAGAGTCTTTGTTTTGGCACACTCATAAGACAAAATGCGGGAATATATATGCAGCAGAAGCTAACACTATCAACAGTCAACGATAACGACCAGCGAAGAAAAAAGGAATAAAAACAAACCCAAAGGAAGTACAACTCAGAGTTGTAAGTTAGCGCTCGTCCGAGTCTCCTTCGTCCTGTGTCTTGCCTACTGCGCTATACGGTGTTTATATGGAGTACCAACCAGCTCGTACCCATACGTTCTAAACAGTTAAGCAGGTTTGTGCAAGAACGGTCACCACGAACAATTTTGTGAAGAAATGTAAGGTCTACACGCATACGTCTGCAGGTCAACGAAGGAATGGAAGGAACTATGGGTAAGTCAGAATCAGGACCGGGACTGTGATTGTGATGATGGTGGTTAAATATGGCTAAAAACTTCTCCACACGTTCTATGAATTCACTACTAGATTTGGAGATGCCGTTGCAGGCAACAGAAGCATATTCTAACTGGATGATACATATTGCATTGCATAGCATTAGAAATGGATCTGGAGAAGAGAATTCCTTTATAATGCGACACACATTTCCAAGACTTCGGAGCGCTCGCCGGGAGATGAGCCTATTATGAGAAGAAAAAGAGAGGGTACTGCCGAAAAGAACCCCGAGGTCCCTAATCTCCTCAACCCTTTGCAAAGGAGCTCCCGTTATACTGTAGTAAAACAGTACACGATGGGTTTTCTGGCTGTACGTGACAACCTTTGTTTTAGGTGGATTTAAAATTAGACAGTTTTTGCTGCACCAGACCGCTAATTCCGACACATCCCTCTCCAAGGCACAGCAGTCCTGAAAACTGCTAATGTGCCTAAAACGTTTGACATCATCAGCATAGAGAAGAAATGAAGATTTTGTTAACACTGTTGACACATCATTGATAAAGATAGAAAACAATAGTGGACCCAGCACAGAACCCTGAGGTACTCCACTCGTTGCAGTGTAAACACTAGACCTTTTGAAGTTTACATCTACGTAAAAGGAACGGTGAAGGAGATATTTGGACAATAAGGCAACAAGATTTGCATCAACACCGGACATAGTAAGCCTGTTAATTAATAATTTATGGTTCACTACAGCAAACGCCTTACTGAGGTCAAAATAGATAACATCCAACTGGCCGTTTTCACAAACTGCAGCCGAAGCCTGAGTCATGAAGCTTGCAAGATTTGTAATCGTCGATCGACCCGAGAAAAACCCGTGCTGATTTGGTATCAGAACGTTGTGGACGCAGGCAGCAAGAACGTTTTGCAGAGCTGACTCAAAGAGTTTTGAGGTGACACAAAGGAGTGAGATTGGGCGATAGTTGGCAACGGCTGACTTATCACCAGACTTAAATATTGGAAAAATTCGAGCAATCTTCCATGCACGAGGAAATTTGCCGAAAAGCAAACAGTAATTATAAATGGAAGGTACGACAGGCACAAAAATGTTGCCGTAAGCCTTCATGAGGGCTGCTGGAATTCCGTCGGCACCACAGGAAAATGACGGTTTCATCCGTTTAAGGCTATCATTGACGAGTTTTTCATCGTACATAAGTGTACTAAAATTAGACATATTATTAAACAATAGGCATTCGTCGTGACCATCTGGCAGTTGAAAGACAGAATGTAAGTACTCAGCAAAGCTCGTGGCGACATCCTCAACCAGTTCCCCATCGGAATTAAGCAGGCTAATGTGTTCTTCAGACGCTTCAGAACGGCCGCGTACATACCTCCAGAAGTCAGCCAGTTTCTGAGACGCAGAAGCCTCTAACGACTCTATATAGAGCTGGTGGTCACGCCGGTAGAGGCTTTTACAAAGTGAGCGATACCGACTAAACTCCGCTTTCCACTTGTCAAGCCCAGAGCGCTTGGCCTTTTTGTGGGCGCTGTCCTTAAGTTTAAGCGAACTTCGAAGTTCTTTAGAGAACCAGTGGGGAAATTTTGGAATGAACAGGCTTATATCAAGGGATGTACTTTTCCATGCCACTCCTGACAATTTCGGTAAAACGTCGAACCTGTTCGTCAATATCATCGACATCAAAAGCACTACAACATTCAGCAGATGAATAAAAGTGATTTAGCCAAACATAATCTCCACGCTTGAAAGCATATCGCGGGACTGCACAATCGTCAACACCGCCATAGCAATGCTGGGCAGCGACAGAGATAGAGACAATAAGAGGGGGGTGAAACTTGTTGGAGCGTACAAGAGATATTTCGGAGGCACACACTTGTACGTTTTTCAAGTTCGACAAGCACACATCTAGGACATTACCACAGACGTTTTCTATGTGGCAGAACTGCTACAAGGAGGTGAATGATTGAAAATCGAATAACATGGTGCATTTCGGCGCTGCATAATGGTTTTTATGCTGAAATGAAAGACTGTTCCAGTGAATACCTGGGGTGTTGAAGTCCCCAAGTATAATTAGCCTGTGGTTGGAGTGTGAACTGGAAACATTTTTAATAGATGTGAGCTTTAGATGATATTCAGCAGGTAAAATATCCGGGCTTATATCGAATGCACCGATGAGCAACTTCTCGCCCCTCTTGAGGCCTACCTCAAGCCAGACTGATTCCTCAGTCTCGAGGTCTGCACGCCGAACGCATTGCACTGAGCGGTCGATGGCAATGAGAACACCGCCACCCTTTTGCTTAGGCCCAGTTAACTTTCTGTCACATCTAAAAATTTCATAGTTAGGAGGAAAATAGTCGGAAGATGAGATATTATTGCAAAGCCAAGTTTCAGTAATAACAATAGTAGAAAATGTGGAGCGCACAACATTTCTAAAAAATTCGGAGGACTTAGTACGTAGACCCCGAGCATTTTGATAATAGATGTCGAGAGTGTCGTTCTTACTGGTCATTCTCAGAAGTTTCATAGCTGTGCTC
The DNA here is from genome assembly GCF_048455015.1 of Haemaphysalis longicornis. Lineage (NCBI taxonomy): Eukaryota > Metazoa > Arthropoda > Arachnida > Ixodida > Ixodidae > Haemaphysalis > Haemaphysalis longicornis. The sequence continues at coordinate 51,520,637 of NW_027526214.1, read as the reverse complement.
CTAGCCAGGGTGGAGCTTGCCTTGGAACGGCTTGAAGAGACAGCCCTTTGGCCACATAGACGGGTCGCACAGGCGCCTCAAACACTCTGCGTCAACAGGTACACAAAAAGAATAGGAGTCTTGATAGGTTTTAAGGCGTTTGCCCGACAATGGCGTGACTTGCACATTCGACAAGTGGGCCAACAGTTGCCCAGATGTCGTGTTAGCCGACAACTTCGAAACAAAGATGGCCCTGGAGCTCGGCGGTTGGCGCACCACAACCAACTCAGATGCTTCCGATGCACCAACGCGAGGAGGGCTTCTTTTCTTTACTAAGTTCACCGGCGGGCCATTACTCGCAGTGTCGGACCATAGAGGCGGAGGCAAGGGGCAGTCCGATGGGGAACTCAAATCACTCAACACCGCACCTGGTTGACCGCTGGAGCGTTCTAAGAATGCCGAAGCGTTCGTCGAGGACAGGAGGGGGCCGCAATCGCGCGCTGCACCGTCGGCAGCTGCGGCGAACGACGACCTCATGGGGAGACCGGAGTGCGGTGACGTCACCGGTAGCGTGGAACGGCTAGCAGGCTTCGGAGAAGCGGGCGGGGAAGGCGGCGGACGGGCGAGCTCCCCTCGCAGGCAGCGAACCTCCTCACGCAGGGTTGCGACGATTGCAGCCTGATATGCAAGCCCAGCCAAATTGTCCCGTCGCAGAAGCCGGATCTCCTCGAGCAGCTCGGTGACAACATCCCCAAGAAAAGAGAGGCTGGCGCAGGCTTCGTACAGGAGATTCTTCAAAGCAGCTACCTCTGCGCGTAGGTCCGCCGAAGGGTTGAAGCTTGCTCCGACAGGGGACGCCACTCGTTTGGCCGGGATGTTCGCTGGCTCACCGTCTTCGCTGGTTTGGTCACCGGGGTCGCTAGGCCTAGCGGTTGACGCCGCAGCCACACACAGATTGCAGACGAACGGCTGCTCACCGGAGGTCAAATGCTGCAGTTCCTCGTCCGGAAGAACAATGCACTTTCCGTGCGCACGGCGTTAACACGCAGAACATCGAAAAAACTCCTGCCTGCCGAAGAAAGCGAGGCAGCAGAGGAGGCACTTGTCCTTACTGGGCGCCATCACGCGGCGAATAATAATAATTATAAAATTATTAATAATATTATAATAATATTAAAAATATATAAAATGGATGATGATAATGATAATAATATTAAGAATATAATAAAATAATAAATCATTAGTTAACGTTCCCAGAAAGAGGTGGAAGGCCTTTGCGCTGGCGCACGAAGAATAAAACAGAAAAAACAGGCATTGTAATATGCCCACACCTCACAGGTAATGCAATTAAAGGACAGCAATACTGACAAGCACAAAAAAATTGCACACTGTCGTACACCCGAATATACATGCTCTCACAGAAAACACAACCACACAGATACACACAAATAAAAGTACAGGGCCTTGCAGTAAGGCATGTGACATCACGTCAGTGGTAGTCATACACAGATAATTTAAAAATATGCATAATTGTTAGCAAAGTTTAGTTTCACGAAAACGGAGTGAATCAAGATAGCTTATATGTTCGAAAAGGAGCATAGAAGGAATGTACATGTAGACAAAACCAGACATAAAAAAGAGGAATGTAAAAAAATAAAGGCTTGTGTTGTCATTACTCCATGCTCAAGTGACCGCGTGGGAACAGAGGATAAAAAGGTCACTCACATGACAAGCTCACAGACATTTTTGAGGAACTGTGTCGAGGAATTATTATAAATGTGTAAACAATTGTTGTGCTGATTCTACGCACACTGGAGGCAAAAAATTGGGCACAAGCCACGCAGACAGCACGGAATAAAAAATGTGTCATGTGTTCTGCTGGATTTTTGTGGCACATGGAGTGTAACATGTTGCAGCATTTCACCACAAGACACTTTGTCGTGAATGATTGTGAACAGGAAATGAAGATCAGCCTTAATACGTCTGGAGTTTAAGTACTCTAGTATCGGTGCAGAAAATGACTCAAAATTGTTATGGCTAGCAAAGCGATGATTGAAGATAGAAAAAACGTTTTCTTGGTACTTTTAATATGCATAGAGAGTGTTTTCAATGTGCTATTTCCTACCACACAAGCATACTCGAGCCGCGGACGACAAAGAGTCCGACTCCTTAAACTCCTTATTGGCGACATATAATGCCAAGTGAACGGAGGGCCCACCGAGTGACCTCCTGGATGTGTGGGAAGAAGCTCAATTTACTGTCGAAATTAACACCAAGATCCTTAACCTCCCCAGCACGTGGTAGTGCTTCACCGTTAGTGTTATAGGACAACAATATGCCGTCAGTTTTTCTAGTGTAGTCATGTAGTCATTACCTTAGTTTTTGGTGTATTATTATGGATTTTTTTGGCGTTAGCACAATCTGAAAAAGGCTTAATCGCTAGCTGGACAGCGGAACAGCTTGCGTTGTTTCGAACAACCTTAAAATATTTTGAGATCCTCGGCACATAAGATAAAGTGACAATCATCGTTTATAACTACTGAAAAAAGAAGTGGCTCCAGAACAGATCTCTGAGGGACAACACTTGTGGCCTCGTAGGAGAGGGAAGACTGCCTGTTCTAATCTGTGTCAAGAGGCTGCACTCTTCTTGCCGTATACTGAACCTAATTGTTGAACAAAGGCAATGGGAGCATCAGTAAAGCTGTCACACCTCTTGTCAATGAGGTTATTATCTCCTGGGATGATTTTGAAAGTTTCTGCACGGACATGACCCCCGAAAGCTTTATCATAGCCTGGCTCATCTGCTTCAACCTCTGCGATGTAACTGGACATATCGGGCTTAAGCAGAGTTTTACAATGCGACCTGAGTTGACGAAACTCGCTCTGCCACCAAATGATCTATGTCAAGGAACACCGTTTTGATGGCGAGTTACTGCAGTTTTGATTTTTTCTACAAAAATGTCGGTGGGCTGCGTACTAAATCTGTTAAATTTTTTTCCATTGCAGTTTCTTCTTGCTTTCCAGTAATAATTCTTACAAAAACCTGGCTCTGCCCATACATTAGCTCTAGTTCCTTCTTTCCCCCAAACTACAAAGTCTTTCGGGATGACGGTGACACTTCGGGCAGCAAACAACAGGGATGTGGCATATTATTTGCCCTACACGAAATAAATAAATGTAAACGGCACCTGGACCTTCGATTTAAACTGAGTCTATCTGGTTAGAGGTGCTTTGCTCTCGCGGTAAACGCCTCTTACTATGCACTTCCTACATAACACCCGACACAAACGCCACTGACTTGATGTAATAATAATATTATTGATAAAAATACCAATTATAATATTATTATTCAATCAATCATTCAATCAATCATGTATATTTTCGTGCCAAGAAACAGCCAGAGGCCTGAGTGCTGGCGCATGGGTAGTTACATAACAAAATAGTACAAGAAACATATTGCAAGAAACAAACAAGTGACAAGACACACACAAATTGAAGCATTGAAAATGACCGACATAAAGCACATGAGTATCGCGAGTACAGGTAAAAAATACAAAAAGAAGATGCCTTTGTTGCTCTGCTTGTTCTAAAGACCACACTACAGCCACAGCAACAAAGTTTGACAGTAATACAACAAAAACAATAGCAAGAGTATAGAGACAAATGATATAACAAACCAATGACACTCAAGAGTTTCAAAAATAGGCGACTATAAGTTGGTTAAACAGAACCGCAGATATAGCAAATTCCAGCAATGACAAAAAACGAGAGACAGAGATATCATAGTAGTTTACCCTACTGTATTCCACAGCACAGTACGGTAAATTGTAAAGATTTTTGTCAAGGCCTTCAAAGAAGCAGTTGTAACAATTGTGTATTCTGTGCACAGGAGAATGATTGGAGTTGTGCGCAGCGGTCAGGAAAGGGCGATGCGCTCTGGTAGGCCTTTGTGGTACACTAAACTCTAAACAGTTAAGCAGGTCTGTGCGAGAAAGGTAACCATGAACAGTTTTGTGAATTATGTAAGGTCTGCACGCATACTTCTGCAGTTGAAGGAAGAATTGAAAGAACTATGTGTAAGTAAGAATCAGAATGAAAACTGTGATTGTGATAACGGTGCCTACATACGGAAAAAAAACTTTTTCTGCAGGCGTTCTGATCATTCACTACTAGATTTCTAGATGCCGTTCCATGCAACAGAAGCATATTCTAACTGAGGGATACACATTGTATAGTATACCATTTGAAATTGATCTGGAGAAGAGAAATGCTTTGTAATCCGACACACATTTCCAAGACTTCGCAGCACTCGCCGGGGGATGAGCCTCATATAAGGAGAAACATAGAGTGTACTCTCGAAAAGCACTCCGAGGTCCATATTCTCCTCAACCCTTTGCAGAGGAGCTCCCTCAATACTGTAGGAAAACAGCACACGGTGGTTTTTCCTGTTGTACGTGACAACCTTTGTTTTAGCGGGGTTGAAAAGTAGACAGTTTTGCTGCATCAGACCGATAATTCCTCAACAACCCTCTCCAAGGCACAGCAGTCCTGAACACCGCTAATGTGCCTATAGAGTTGATCATCATCAGCATAGAGAAGAAAATACGACTTTGTTAACACTGTTGACAGATCACTGATAAAGATACAAAAAAAATATTGGGCCCATCACAAAACCTAGAGGTACACCACTTGTTGCAGAGTAAACACTAGCTTTTTTGAAGCTTAAAAATATGTAAAAGGACCGGTCTAGGAGATAATTGAACAACAAGACAACAAGGCTTGCATATACACCGGTCGTAGTAAGCTTGTTAATAACAACTGATGGTTCACCACATCAAACGCCTTGCTGTGGTCAAAATAAATAACGTCCAACTGGCCGTTTTCACAAACCAGCCGAAGCCCTGTGTTATAAAGCTTCAAAGACTTGTGACCGTCGATCGAACCGAGAAAAAATTGGCCGCGTATCTGCTCCTTTTGTTGCAAATGTCGACAAAAGACGATAGTCTTTATCGACTTTTGCCAGAAAAACCTCCCTTCGCTTTTCCGCTAACCTCTCATGTTGTTCCTCTTGCGTCGCGCTCCTCTAAAGGGAAACACGCTAAAGGTTTGCTCAAACATATTTATATTTCCGCGGTCCACTCCTCCGGGCCGGGTGCCTCGATGTCATCGCTGCCGTACGGTGGAGACCAGCGGGAATTGAGGCGCCCTACTTCAATGTTTATATTACCGCGTTTCACTAGCCCACTTGCGTTCCAAGCAGAACTTGGAACAATCTAGTGGAATCTTTCGTAACTGTTGCTACTTGATTTCCTAAAATTGCGCCAGAAGCTATATTGCGCGGGCGACAGCAGGCGACAGCGGAGTGAATCTTTTTTATGCAGTTGATGAAGTATTTTTAACAAGTATTCTTCAACAATGTTGACAAGTATGAACATTACACCGGACTTAAACGGACACAATTAGCTGTGCCTATATAAGAATATTGCGCAGCCCTTGTTTTTCTTTGCGGGGTGGCGGAATCGAGTCGCAGCCAGACAGACAGATATACAGACAGAGCAAACTTTTTTTGCTTTAGGTAGCCCGAGAAAAGACTATCGTATTTAAAAGCCGTGCTGATTTGGTATCACAACGTTCGTGACACAGGCAGCAAGAACTTTGTCCTGAGCTGACTGAAAGAGTTATGAGGCGACACAAAGCACTGAGATCGGGCGATAGTTCGTAACGGCTGAACAGAATTAAATATTGGGAAAATCCGAGAGATCTTCTATGCGCGAGGAAATTTGCCAAAACGTAAACAGTTATTATAAATGGAAGTTAGGACAGGCACAACAAGGTTGCCGTAAGCCTTCATGAGGGCTGCTGGAATATCATCTGCACCCCAGAAAAATGATGGTTCCATTCGTCTGCGGCTATCATTTACAATGTTTTTCCTCCAACATAGGTGTCATAAAATTAGGCATATTATCAACGATATGCGTTCGTCGTTACCATCTGACAGTGGAAAGACAAAATGGAAGTCCTGAGAAAAGCTTGTGGCAACACCCTCAACCTGTTCACCGTAAGAATTAGGCAGGCTAACGTGTTCTTTAGATGCCTTAAAACGACCGCATACATGTCTCCAGAATAAAGCCGGCTTCTGAGACGCAGCAGCCTCTAACGACTCTATATAGAGCTGGTGGTGACGCCGGTAGATGCTTTTACAAAGTGAGCCATACCGACTAAACTCTGCTTTCTACTTTTCAAGCCTAGAATGCGTGGCCTTTTTGTGGGCACCGTCATTAGGTTTAAGTGAACTTCGAAGTTCTTTAGAGAACCAGTGGGGAAATTTGAAATTAACAGGCTTACAACACGGGGTGTACTGTTCCAAGCCACTCCAGACCATTTCGGTAAACTGTCGAACCTGTTCGTCAACATCATGGACATCAAAAACACTAGACCATTCATCAGATGAATAAAAGTGATACAACCTAGCATAATCTCCGCGCTTGAAAGCGTATCGTGGGAATGCCCAATCGTCCACACTGGCAGAGCAATGCTGGGTAGCGACCGAGACAGAGACAATAACAGGGGGGGAGGGGAAACTTGTCGGGGGGAAACTTGAAATAATCAAATTATTGTAATATTGTTATTGTTATTATATTAATACTATTATTATTATATTATTCAATCAATCAATCAATGTTTATTATTGTGCGCAGGAACAGCGGAAGCCTTCGTGCTGGCGCACAGAAAAGGTATAAGGCAGCAATGAAATACATCAACACCTGGGAAATGAACCGTCAGTGAGAAAAACAGTAAGAAGAAACTACAACTGCAAGCAGAATCAAAATACCATAGTGTAATATATCCAACATTGCACAATCTATAGAAACTGTATTGCCTGGTCTATTGCGAGAAAACACAATAGGCGTAACTATACGGAAAGAAAGATGAAAAGAAGCAAGTCTTTACAAGGTACTGGAAGCCTAAATTTCCAGTTTCAAATGGACGCCTGAAATGAATACGGCAGCCTATAATAAAAAAGAGAGAAAAATAACAATCCTACGGTAAAGCAGTCGCAGTATAAACACAACAAAAGAATAACCAAGCTCAGTGAAGTCAATGCACAAGTCAGGTCAACAAGTAAAAAAAGAGAGCACTTCCAAGATCAACCTAGTGTGTCAGCGCTAACAACCCGACAAAACCTCCCGAAGAGAAGTATGAAAATTATGAAGCTTTTCGGAGTGAACATTACGCAGATGCTGCATCCTTTGAAGGGGAGAACGTGTGCTGAGCGCTCCAGATGCTTTAAAATGGTGGGCGAGCCTTGTAGTGTTTAGTGGAACACAAAAAACGATTTATTCAAGTAGTTGTAGGCATAAGCATGAAAAAAACCATGAAGGAATTTGTACAAATAAAAAGAGGGCTGAGTTGGTCCACGAGGAAAGAGAAACAGTTACAGGTAGAGGCTTCGAAAAAAACCCATGCCTAAATATTGATAAAAATGTGTTCACATGCTCTATACGTTGACAGTTTGAACTACAGGTTTCATTCCAAACAACACAAGCATATTTCAGTTGAGGAATAGAAAGCGTTTTGAATAGATTTAGGAAGGAATAGGGAAACGGGAATTCTCGTGAAAACCTGCTTCAGCCCCTAGAGAGGGGAGCGGCCGCCTAGTAAGGTGAGGGACCTGACGTTAGAAAGTTAAGGCACTGTGGAAAAGCACGCCCAGGTCAGTGATCTCTCCAACTCTAGACAGGTAAACACTGTAATATGTAGCAATATAAAGTGAGGGTCGTTTTTCCGCAGTGAGACATGGCATTTGTTTTTGTAGAGTAAATATTTATACTATTGTCTGTGCACTAATTTGAAAACGAGGGTATATCTTGTTCTAGGGCAATGCAGTCATTATTGGACTCAATTTGTCTGAATATTTTATAGTCGTCAGCGTTAAGAAGGAAACATGGTATCCTAATTGCTCCTGACACACCATTTACAAAAATAGAGAACAAGAGAATCCCCAAAACGGAAGATTCAGGCCCACCGCTGGTTGATCTGTACATAGCAGATGTCTGCCCGTTAATGCTTAGGAAACTTAATAGATTATCGAAATAACAACCCAAAAATGCCGAGAGTTTAATTTTAATGACCACCTGCAAAAGCATTTTCAGTAACAGCGTGTGGCAGACAAAGTCAAACGCTTTGCTCAGATCACAGTACACAACGTCGAGCTGGCCCCTATCAGAAGTGGCTGCCGAGTTCTCGATGAAGCAGAAAAGAATATTTGTCGTAATCCTTCCCTATATAAAGCCATGCGGATTACGTACAAGGAGATTCTCTACAGAACTTGACAGGTATTAGTAGAGCGCGGTCTCAAACAGCTTGGAACAAGCACAAAGCAGAGAAATTGCTGTGTAGTTTGTCACATCAGATGTGGAGCTTCACTTGAAACTAGGACACCGTCGAGAATTTTTCCACGGGAGAGGGAACACGTTTGTTTTTAGACACTGGTAAAATATCGCAGTCAAAATATGTAAAATTCTGCACTATGTTTTGATAATCGCCGGAGGTATTCCGTCAGCTGTACACGACAATGACGGTTTCATGAGCGTTATACATTCCAAAACAAACTTTTTGTATAAAAGCACTACGCTAGAGACTTGTCCGCGATTTTAATAATATATTCATATCAAAGACATCACGCGGGGCGCTTGTGGCACTGAAGTGCGGAGCAAAGTGGTTGGTGATATTATGAACTTCTTACCCAGACAAATCTACAAGATTGATAAAATCATGAGTTGGTCTTGAGGACCGGATTTATTTCTAAAATATTCCTGGCTGATATTTCACACTACGCTCTACAGAATCGAGATAGGAGCGCTGGTCCCGCTCATATAGGTTTTACATAACTTGCGGTAAGTGCGGAAGTTTGTTTCTATTCGGCAATCCTGACTTTCTTATACTTTCTGTGGCAGCCGTGTTTTATTTTAAAGGTCATACGAAGTTCTTTTGTAAACCAATGTGGGTGCATATAGTGGTTTGGTTGATACTTGGAAATAAATTGGTTCATATCGCTTTTGACAATTTACGTGAGCCGTTCGACCTGTGCATTGCATATAGGGAGTTCTTGAATTGCACACCACTCAAACAAAGAACAAAACCTATACAACCTAATGTAATCCCCGCGTGCATACCGGAAGGGAGAGAGCTCGTTATTTTTTACTGATGCACTACAATGCCGAATCGATAATGTAGCAGAAAATGAAAATGGAGGAAAAAGCCTGTCGGGTTTGACAAGAGAGATATCCGACATTGATACTCGTGGGTTCGGAATGTTTGAAAAACCGAGGTCTGAGATATTTACGGAGCAGTTTTTGACGTTATTTAGTTGTACCATGGATGTAAAATGAAGGAAGGAAGGAATAAAAAGCCCCTATTAAGAAGTGCCTCTCGCCCCCAGTCACTCGTATGTCCAACCAGAAACACTCATTTTTGCCCTCAAGGCCTTGACGCCTCTTCCACTGAGGACCACTAGCGACTGCAACGAATACGCCACCTCACTTTTGTTTACCCCAAGTAAAATTTCTATCTTTGTGGAAAACTTCGTACTTGGTAGGAAACTATTCACTTGAGCTAATGTCCCTACAGAACCAAGATTCAGAAATAACAATAGTTTGAAAAATCGAAGAAAGTACATTAGCAAAACATCCAGACGCTCTAGTGCGAAGGACGTGGGCATTCTGATAGTATATGTCCACCCAATTGTTTGAATTTTTATTGTGTGGGAAATCAGTGGGACATAACATTTCGGCATGCAGCCTTCCCGGAACGGTTTGAAAAAGCAGCCCTTCTGCCGGAACACAGGATCTCCCAAACGCTGGAAGAAGTTCTCATCGAAAGTAACGCAGACGGAAGAAAATGAGCTTTACTAAGTCTTCAGCCGCTGACAAGCCAGAGGTACGACTCCTGCCACTGATAAGTGCTCCGTCAGATGAACTGATGTGGGGCACGGGGAGAGTTTCGAAACAAAGATATGTCTCGGACGCTTAGATCGACCAACGACGGAGATGCTACACGCATTGGATGCACCCACACACAACGCCCTCCCTCTGCGTTTGTTTGACTGGGCCGAGTCGTTGAAAGGTGGCTTGCAGGATGCATCATTTACCAAAAGGCAAGCCTCAGTAGGAGCAGGGGTCAGCTGCTCATCCGCTGAAAGCGTAGAGGGTGCGTGGATGTTCGCCACAATAGTGGCAACGAAAGCTCCTTCGCTCCGTGCAAGGGGTCGCCATCGTCACATTGATCTCGGGTGTCGAAGTGGGAAGAGCCAGCTCGAGAGTCAAGGGACAGGCCCGGGGTAACCACCGGAGCTGCTCAAATCGAAGGCTGCGAACCTCCGCCGGCCGTGAAGAAATTACGCCTCACTGCTCGGCGAAAGCACGTGCGTTCTCATTACTCAGGCGGTCGTTGGCCTCTCGTAGCTTTCTTACCTCGTCCGTCAGAAATGAAAGGCTCTCGAGAGCCTAGAGCAGGGGTCGGTGGATGTGGGCCATGGGCCACGTCCCCTCCAAGGTCGCCTGGTCGAGAACCGCTGTTCTAAGGATCGGGTGGTTGCGCGCCTGGCAGGCTCTCGTCTACGGAATCGTCACTAGGCCTATTCGCCGCCTACAACGCCTAACACAAGTACAGATTACTCTGGAAGCGCCCCTCACCAGTGTTCCAGCTTGATGCTCCATGTCGGGCATCCGAATACATTTTTTGTGAGCACGTTTTTTTCCACGACGTGCTTCAAAACTATTCCAGTCTCCCGTAAAAAAATAGCGAAGCACAGCCCACCGCACAAATAATATACAATCATCAATCAATCGTGTTTATTTACATGCCCAGGAACAGCCAGATGCCTGAGTGCTGGAGCACGGATAGTTATATAAAAAATACAAGAAACACAATAGAAAAAACAAACAAGCGACAAGGCACACACCAACGGAAGTTGTGATAATGACAGCATTACAACACAGGCGGAGTCTGCGTACAGGTAAAAAAGAAAAAAAGACGCCTTTAGTGCTCCGCGTGTTGTAAAGACCACACAAAAAGCAGAGCAACAAAGTTTGACAGTGATATAACAAAAACAATGGCAAAAGTATGCAGAGAAATGATAAAACAAACAAATTACAGTAAACAGTTTCAAATATAGGCAATTGTCAGTTGGTTAAACAGAACCGCAGAGGAACCAAATTCCAGCAATAAAAAAAATACGAGCGACAGAGATATAATAGGTGTTTACCATACTGTATTCAAGAGCACTGTACGTTAATTTGTAAAGCGTTTTTGAAAGATGTCAGGGCGTTGAAAGAAGCGGTTGTAACAATTATGTATTTTACGCATACGAGAATCATTGGAGATGTGCGCAGCGGTCAAGAATGGGCAATGTGACCTGGAGGGCCTTTGTGGAATATTAACTCTGAACAGTTAAGCAGGTGTGCGCAAGAAAGGTACCCATGAACAATTTTGTGGAATGTGTAAGGTCGGCAAGCATACGTATGCAGTTGAAGAAAGAATTGAAAGAACCATGGGTAAGTCAGAATCAGGACGAAAACTGTGATTGCTTTATTATAAAAAAAAACTTCTTATGCACACATTCCAATACTTCATTATTACATTTGGAGGTGCTGTTCCAGGCAATAGAACCATATTTTAATTGAGGGAGACATATAGCATTGTATAGCATTAGAAATGGATCTGGAGAAGAGAATTCCTTTGTAATCCGACACACATTTTCAAAACTCATCGGGTGATGAGCCTAATATAATGTGAAAAAGAGAGGGTACTGTCGACAAGCACCCCGAGGTCCCTAATCTTATCAACCATTTGCAGAGGAGCTCCCTCAATATTATAGGGAAAGAGCAGATGGTGGGTTTTCCGGCTGTACGTGACAACCTTTATTTTAGCGGGGTCTAAAATGAGACAGTTTTTGCTGCACCAGATCGTCAATTCCGACACATCCCTCTGCAAGACAAAGCCGTCATGAACACCGCTAATGTGCCTAAATAGTTTGACATAATCAGCATATAGAAGAAATGATGAGTTTGTTCACATTGTTGACACATCATTGATAAAGATAGAAAACAATGATGAAACAGCACGTTCCACAGATGTACACCACTTGTTCCACTGTAAACACAAGACTTTTTGTTGTTTATATCTACGTATATCTACCGTAGATACCTACGAATATCTACGTATATCTACCTAGCCAAAGAGGTAGTTGGACAACAAGGCAACAAGGCTTGCGTCTCCACTAGACGTTTTAAGGTTTTTAATTATAAGTGATGGTTCACCACATGAAACGCCTTACTGAGGTCAAAATAAATAACAATCAACTGCCCGTTTTCACAAACTGCAGCCGAAGCCTATGTCACAAAGCTAGCACGATTTGTGACCTTCCATCGACCCGAGAAAAAAGCCGGGCTGATTTGGTACCACAACGTTTTTGACGCCGGCAGCAAGAACTTTGTGCAGAGCTGGCTCAAATAGTTTTGAGGCGACACAAACGAGTGAGATCAGGTGATAGTTAGTAATGGCTGACGTATCACCAGACCCAAATATTGGAAACATTCCGGAGATCTTCCACGTCTTACGCCCGAGAAAATTTGCCGCAAAGTAAACAGTTATTATTCATGGAAGTAAAGACAGGCAGAAAAATGTTGCAGTAAGCCTTCATGATGGCTGCTGAAATTCCGTCTGCACCACAGGAAAATGACGGTTTCGTACATTTAAGGCTCTTATTGACTAGTTTTTTATCGAACATAAGTGTATTAAAAGTAAACATGTTAATAAAGGATAGGCGTTCGTCATCACCATCTGGCAGTTGAAAGACAGAATAAAAGTACTGAGCAAAGCTGGTGGCAACATCCTCAACCTGTTCACCATCGGAATAATATTTTATAATGATAGTCAATCAATCAATCAATCAATCAATCACTCAATCAATCAATCAATCAATCAATCAATCACTGTTTATTACACGGCCCAGGAACAGCCGAGGCCTTGGTTCTGGCACACAGAGGAAGACAAAATGCGGCACGAATGTAGAGCAGAAGCTCACAATAGAAACAATGAAAGGGGACGACGAGCGGAGAAAAACAGCAGTGAAGATAAGTCGAAAGGAAAATAAAAAGTTATTCCATCCAAAATTACGTGAATAAGCCAAATTACACGAAACTCTTTATTACAGTGCATAGGTACATTCGTAGCATTTGTTCTGGCGCACTTAAGATAAAGACCGACCAATATATACACACAAATACACAAATACATCCACGCGTTAGAAGAACAACAAAATACAAGAGAAGAAAAAAACTAGAATGAAGAATAAAGGTAATTTAACAAAATCAATGATTTCGGCACACTAAAGTTGGAACAAGCACGAAACGATAAAATACAGTGTCATAAAAATTTTACAATAGAAACGGGCAGATATATATGAGTAGGAACAGTAACAAAGGCGAGCACGATAAACGGAAATGGGGCAACAAAAATAGAATTAAAACTGGTCGGAAATAGGTCAGAGAGAGACAGAAGTCAGAAGGTTGCACATGTAAGACCGAAGGGTTGTATGAAAAGGTCAATATTATGGGAGTAGAGATTATATGTTCCTTGAAGCAGGTACAATGGGCAGTGTCGATTGCATGTCTTACAGGTACGAAGTATAGGAGACTTACGGGTAAGTTTCGACTGTACTCTAAGATTTGCATTTGCAAGCAACTCCGAACAAGAATAATCCCGTGTACAAGTTTACATTAAAAATTAGGTCAGCTTTGGTTGATCATCACTTCAAACTTTGGAGAGGATTAAAAGTAAAAAAGTCTGAACCATTGCCACTGTGGCGGTAGAAACGATGTTTGCGAATAAGTATAAACTTATGTTGCACTTTGTCAAGAATATTACTGTTGGACTGGCACGTGCCGTTCCAAACAACAGAGGCATATTCTAAAACAGGGCGGACAACAGACAAATAAAGCTTTATTAATGACACTTGGTTGCTGAATTCTCTTGATATTCTACAGACAAACCTGAAACGGGGATGAGCACGCTTAAAAATAGAATCCACATGAGCAGAAAAGTTCAGCGCCCTGTCAAAAACCAAAGGTCAGATATTTTCAGCACACGCGATAGTGGCACACTTTTCACAACGTACGGATAAATAATGGGGTTTGTTTTACGAGTGTAGGACATAACCTTCGTTTTAGTGCCACTAAGAGCAAGTTTGTTCGCGGAGCACCAGCTGCTGAAAGCATCCACATCAGATTGAAGAGCTATGCAATCTTCAGCGCTAGTAACTTCTTTAAATATTTTGATGTCATCAGCATATAACAGAAAGCACGAGTGATTTACAGAGACTGAGACGTCATTGACAAAAAAAAAAAAAGAAAAAAGGGGCCCCAGAACAGATCCCTGAGGCACACTACTGGAAGCATAGTAGGTAGCAGATTCTGTATCATTAACAGTGAAAAAACATGACCTATTATTCAGATAGCTGCTGAGTAACTCCACGAAGAAAACGAGAATGTTATAAGTAGATTTTTTATGCAGAAACAAGGAATGGTCAACTACGTCAAACGCTTTGCTGAGGTCACAGTACACGGTATCGAGGTAACCTTGTCCATGCACAGCTTCCGAAGCAAAAGACATAAAAGGTACAAGGTTTATAGTTGTTCACCGGCCAGATAAAAACCATGTTGTTCTCGAAGAAGGACGTTTTTGAAGAGGATAAAAATTGGATAGAAAGGGGATAGAAATTGGCCTGTAGTTTTCTCCTCTGGTTTTCAAACCAGACGTAAACACAGGAACAATACGCGCGACTTTCCAAAGGCGCGGAAAGATAGACGAGTTAATACAGTTGTTAAATGTAGAAGTGAGAATCGGAGTTAGTATGACCACGTCAGCTTTTATAATATAATAATTATCAATCAATCAATCAATCAGTTTATTTTCAGTGCCCAGGAACGACGGTGATGTCTCAGTGCTGGTACCCTAACAAACATAAAAACTAACAAAATGACATAATACATACAACACTTATCACTAAAAGTACGGTACCCTAATAGAAACACAAAGAACAATAATAACAATATTATCACACTCTATGGACGGAAGAGTTAGCCACAAATAATGTACTAGTTAAGTGAACATACAGCCAATTAGAAGATAGTGAGGTAAGGATAGAAACGATGCAAATGAGAAGTTGAATAAAATGCAGGAACGACAAGCATAGCAAGAATATGTGAACGGAGTAAGACATATACTGCTAGCTACAAACACTACTCGGCCCTGCACAAATCTGGGCCAGGGAGCCGTTAAAAACATTCAATTTGTCCCCAAGAAAGTTGTACATGTTTTGCCGTCGGTGGATAGGCGAGTGCCGACTACTAGTTGCGCCAGTATGCAATGAATAGTGCGATCGCATGCACTTCTCGGGATTTCGGATCATAAACTGGTACAGAATGTTCTGGGCAGGAAATGACTCCGTGTAGTAACTTGTGCAGAAAAAGAAGATCAGCTCGTTCACACCTAGAACTCAAGGGAATAGGCTTAGGTAGCTGATGTTGACTAAAGGACGAAACAGAGCTGCGTCCTAGCCGGTGTTTATATATTGAAGGGAATTTTTTGTGCACTCGTTCAAGATACTGGTGCTCGGACTGGCAGGTACCATTCCAAACGAAAAATGAGTATTCTAATTGGGGGAGGCAAACTGATGAGTAACGATTTAAAAAGGAACAGGAGAAGTGAAATCTCTTCTAAACCTGCACACCGCACCCAAATAGCGGAAGGCCCGCCCGATCATCTCTCGTATATGGGGAGTGAAACTGAGGGAACTGTCGAATAGCACTCCAATGTCTCTAACCTAGGAAACTTTTGACAGACGAGCATTATTAAGCGTGTAAGTGAATTGGAAGGGATGTGTTTTCCGGCTGTCGGTGATAACTGGTTTTATTAGAGTTAACACATAATCCCCTCTCAGCACACCAGCACGCGAAAGATGAGATGTCATATTGAAGGGAGAGGCAGTCCTCTGGGCAATTCATTCTTTTGTAAACCTTTATTTCGTCAGCATACAAAAAGAAAAACGAGCTCCTAATCAAGGTAGATACGTCGTTATGAAAAGAGAGAACAGAAGATGGCCCAACACGGACCCCGGAGTTGCGCTGCTTCTAGGAGTGTAGTAGGCAGATATTCGCCCTTTTACACTGACGTAACAGCGTCTGTTAAGAAGATAGTTGTCTAGTAGGGCAACTAGTGGAGCATCGACGCCACAGAGCAACAGTTTGTTGAGCAAAAGTGGATGAGTAACAAGATAACCGCCTTACTTAGATTACAGTAGACTGCGTCAATCTGGCCACGGTTTGTGACTGCTTTGGATGCATGCGTCATAAAGCAGGTAAGGTTAGTAGTCGTTGACCGCGCAGTTATAAATGCATGGTGATCGGGTAACAACGCATTTTTACGCACGATGACAAAACTGTGTGTAACGAGGACTCAAAAAGTTTAGACGCGGCGGAGAGGATTGAAACCGGCTGGTAATTTGTTGGATCTGTGCGGTTGCCCGACCTAAAGATAGGAGATATCTTCGAAATTTTGTCATGCAACTGGAAATGTGTTGGTAGTTAAGCAGGTAATAAATATAGATGTTAAAACATGAGCTGGAATATCTTTGAAAGCTCTAAGTATGGCCGCAGGAATGCTATCTGGGCCAGACGACAAAGTACGTTTCATGTGCTTGATGCTTTCAAATATGAGTTTCTCATCAACAAGAACAGAACTTTCCCCACACACGCTATTGATAAATCTAGATGTATCATTGTCTCTGGGAGGTGCAAAAGTTCAACCAAAGTGACGGGCGAAGGAATAAGCTGCATCAGTTACCTCAGCCCCGGAAGAATGAACTAAACGAATGCGATCATCTGCGTTATTTTATTGGGAACGAACAAACTGCAAGAATTTTGAAGGGTCTCGGGTTGCACTAATCTCGATGGACTCCACGTGCGAACGATAGTCTTTTTCCTACAGATTTTTACACGTTGAACGGTGAACTCGATACTCATCCTTCCACTTATAGAGGCCAGAGTTACGTGGCTTTCTATATTGCGCGATCTTTCAGCTTAAGGGCAGCTCGGAGTCCATTGGAGAACCAAAGAAAATTTCTGCGAATAATATTATAATAATGATAGTAATCAATCAATCAATCAACCAATCAATTATTTAACGTGCCCAGGAACAAACGAGAGGTCTTGATGCTGCCGCACAAAAATAAAGAAACAAAAAAGAAAGAATAACACAATAAAACAAGATCACTGTTCAGAAGAAAACTATAAGAGACACAATAGGTACAGTAATACTAGGATGACAAGACAAAAGTAGATTAACAAAGTATGAGAAATAGCTAATGATAATGACGACAAGTCAGATAACATACATACGTGCATAAATATATACACACATATACACACATGCATACAACAATGCGCCAGTTAAAATAAATAAGAAGGACGCAACAAATTGCACATTTTTATTTATTTATTTATTTGCATACCTACTACGCCCGTTGGGTATTATAGTAGGGGGGACAAATAATCGATATACAATACAACAGTGGACACTCTTTGGAAGGTTGAAGAAAAAAACAATTGTAACAAAAACATACAAGGTTTGCGTTATTAAGCCACACACTGCAGACCGTGAGTACAATACTAATCACACATGTGGTACATACTGAGGGAGCACATGAGACAGCATTAAAAACAAGTATCCGCCAGGAAACAAGATACATTCATTTACACAGCGTGGTGGCTAACATTGCAACGCATAAATATCAAAGAAAGTTCCAAATGTCGAGTACATTTTTATCATAAATATATTCTTGAAGGACAGTGGGGAACGTCACATCAGCCGCAAGTTCGATTAGTTCAGGAGGCAGCAGCTTCCATTCGCGTATTGTACGGGGAAAAAGAAGTTTTGGTATGTGGTTGTGCGCGCGCACATTTTTTTAATCTTTAGTACGTGGTACCAGCGCCTGTTGTATGTATGTATGTATGTTGGTGATTTTAGATAAGTCTCTTTGTTTAGGGGTGTGCGATTGAAGATGGCATCTCGAAGGAAAGAGAGGTGGAAAACAACACGGCGCAGTGAAAGATCTTCCAACATATGTGCCGTTTTATTTCTGTGACACTGCTTGGGAATGAGTAAATGCCTGTTATGAATCGGGCTGCACGTATCTGTATGGCTTCAAGCTATAACTATGGAAACAAATTGACGCAACAAAGGAGAATTTGATATCACAAGATTTAAGGTGGCGCCGTGTTGGTCCCTCCACGAATTGATAAGACCATGTGTTGCAAAAAGATGATAAAAAGACGACGACAGGGGTGAGCGCGAAGGAAGTACTGGAAGTTTGTTAATCCACTACGCATCCGGCATATTAAAGTCACCACCGACGAGAAAGTAATCAGTTGAAACCGTAAGTAATATTTGAGAAAGGGTATTAAAGGTATGGCTGCTGTTGTCATTAGGCGGATGGTAAAATGCTCCAGCTGTAAGCTGTTTGTTTTGTTCGAGAACAACTTTACACCAAACAGATTCACAGCTGTTAGCCTGAAAGTTAACTACGAAACTTTCCAAGCTGTGCTTGACCAGAACAAAAACGCCCCCACCGTGCGTATTGCGGTCTTTGCGATAGGCCACATATTCCACAGGAAATATTTCAGAGCTGGAAATCGATTCATCCAACCAAGATTCATACCAGATAACAATTTCAGGGCTAAAAGATGATACGAGCCCTGTTAACTCGTCGGTTTTGTTCTTGACCCTTCAGAAATTGATAAGCATGATGTTAACCAGTGAAGGACGGCATGGCTCATACTCAATAAGGCTGCATCGAGGAACGCTGACGGAATCGTTAACTGCGGTAACAGGGATTGCTCGGCTCCGTTTCAAGTTCACTTTTTTTGCAGCACAACATCATCCGTATCAGCGTCGTAAATGAAGTCTCGTCCATTCATACGTAGCTTATCAAGCCTTAATTTATAGGAGGAAGAGCGAGCCTTTGCAAATTCGATAGGTTTCCTGCGGGCTAAGCGCACTTAACGAGAGAAGTCTTCCCTAATGGAAATGACACTGGACCTCAGCTTTGGACCCACCCCCAATACCGCATCTTTATCTTTGAATCTAACAAAGCGAACGATTATGGGGCGGTTTTTCCTTCACTGTAAGAGCACAGTCTATGCGCTCGATCAATATTAAGTGGGTCAAGCGATACACCTAGCTTAGTAGAGCAGAATGTAACAACAGTTTCTTCGGCTTGCTTCCAGGTTTCGTACGGGATATCCTCAAAACCAAAATAGAGAAGGTTGTTTTTTCGTTGCCTATTTTCGGAATCATCCGTGGAAGCTTTCAAAGCAGCTATGCAGACGGGGCTTTGGAATCGGCCGAAGAGTTACTAGACTGCGACCGAGCTTGTTCTGATAGATCGACAGGTTCAGTCAAGCTCTTCACTTTTTCGTCAGTGGTGATTTGTCTAGTCCGTATGTCCGCTAAATCCTACAAAATTTTTCTTGACCTGACGCGAGCCTGGTAAGCATCTGCATGACAGCATAGATATCTCCGGCGTCGATCTGCGTACTAGAATACTGAATGCTACCAGGGCCTGGTTTCGACTCCACGTCGCCTGATAGAGCTAGCAGCAATTGTGACAATGCAACATGGCACACCACAGACGTACAACGGTTAACCAAACAAAAAAGCCAGTCTCTGTTGTCACTGCGGCATAACCAGTTAAAGTCGTAGGGGCACGACACCGCCACAAGAAAACGATTGCCGCTCATAAGTTCTTTAGAAAGTTTGGAGTAACCAAACCTGAAATGTAAGGAACGGCGTCAACATACTGCGGAATGCGGCGTCGTGCCCCAGACTTTTCGCGGCTTTCCGGAGTTTAAGTGGGCTCGTGGAATTCGGGGAGGCTGACGTCACGGAGCTCGAAAGCCATGCGGGACTGGTCAGCGGAGGCAGGTGCACTAGTGGAGGTGCCCAGGTGCTGCGTTTCCGAGCGTCGACAGGCAACCGCACGGAACGGAGGGGCTCGGCAGGGGCGAGCACGAACGGCGCAGGTTGGAGTGCGGGCATGCCCGCGGGCAGCCAGCACGCCAGGACCTGAAATGTCAGGAGCGGCGTCAACATACTCCGGAATGCGGCAGGAATGCGGCGTCATGTTACCTTATAACGGTACAAACCTTGCAGGAAAACGATAACTGTGACCCATTAAAAGCATCAAGGTCCAGTAAATAAAGATTATGATTGCTTTGTATCCTGTAGAGGGTTGAGTGCTGAGAGAGGCGGCTAGTTAATAATAATAATATTAATATAATAATAACATTATTATAATAACAATTGTGTTTAATAAATCCCTCAATCATGTATATTTATTGTGCCCGGGAACAGCCGTGAGGCCTTGGTGCTGGTACACAGATGGATACAGGTGAAAAGAAAGGAAAACAAAAAGTAAAAGGAAAGAACACTTTGACTGCGTATAAAAAAAGAGTAGAAAAAAACAACTTTTAACTTGCATATTACAAAGTATACCGTACAAAATTAAACCACTACAAAACGTAGATAGCGTATGCACTACATGCAATGAACACAAACAAAACTGACCGGATGCAACATACTTGGTAATTACATCATACCGATGAAACAGAACCTCTGCACACTACAGATAATCGTGTAACCTTATAACAGCAATCCATAAAACGGAAAGCCACAAAATTGTCATATAAACAGCATACTCTCTATACAGTAAGGCAAGCAGGTAAAAAGAAGTTACTATAACTAGAACAAGATTGACTTAGTATGACGGAGCAAAGAAATATTCTACATAGTTCCATGTAAGAGAATAAGAGGGGGCATATTAGTGAATGAGAATTTTGGAAGTGTCTGAACTGAACTGATTGAGGGTGCTGTTAAAAATATCTACGTCTGCAGAGTAGAAGTTACACGTGCTCTGCAGCCTGAACCGCCGGCAATGTCGGTTACAGGAGCTTAGAGTGCGAAAACGATATTTTCTTGTGGTTTTAATAGGCACTGTTAGCTGGAGCTCAGAAAGCAGTTCCACACTGCTAATTTCTCCATGTATGAGCTTAAAAAGAAATATAAGGTCAGCTTTATCGCGCCTAGCCGTTAGCTCAGGCAGCACTTGCAATTACTGTGCTCCAGAGTCAAGACGGTGATAACCGTGAGGGAAGCTATGTCTAAGGATGGCCAGAAGCTTATTTTGCACTTTATCAATGGTCCTGCAGTTAGATTTGCATGTACCATTCCAGACAACCGAGGCATATTTAAGCACGGGACGACAGACAGTGGAATACAGTTTCAGGAAGGACTTTGCACTGCGGAATTCTTTAGACATCCGGCAGACCATGCCCAAGCGGCGGAGAACTCGCTGTTGGATGAATCGAACGTGTGGTGTACAAGTCAGCTGGTTATCAAAGAGCACGCCAAGATCAGTTGTCGTCGATATTCAAGGCAAAGTAACATCGTGAACTGAGTAGCGATAAAGCAGGCAGTCTGTTTTACGTGTGTATGACAACGCTTTGGTTTTTGCGGCGTTCACTATCAGTTCGTTCTCATTGCACAAGAGTGTGTATGCATTCACGTCTCTTTGCAAATGCCCGCAGTCGCTAAGAGACGAAACTTCCCTAAAAGTATTGATGTCATCAGCATAAATTAAAAAAGAAGAATGCCTTACAGCAGCTGAAATATCATTGACAAATAAAGAAAACAAAAGAGGGCCTAGAACAGACCCCTGTGGCACACCACTTGAAACGCGGTAACGATAGGATTGCTGGCCGTTAACATTTACGTAGCAGGTCCGCCCACGCAAGTAACTAAGTAGGAGGTGAAGAATCAAATTATCTATGTTCAGAGGTGAGAGTTTAGAAATTAACAATGGGTGACTGACCACATCAAAAGCCTCGCTCCGGTCAAAGTACACAGCATCAAGCGTCCTCCTATGATGAACCGCTTCGGACTCTTGCTGCATGAAAGAAACGAGGTTAGTGGGTGTGGAACGTCCGGAAAAAAACCTGTGCTGTTCGGAAATTATTATTCCCTTACATTGGAAGTGAAAACATCGTGCAACACAGTCTTAAAAAACTTAGACGCCGCACACAGTAGCGAAATAGGCCGATCGTTTCTAGCACTATCTTTAGCACCATTTTTGAAGACAGGGACCAAGCGTGCTAACTTCCATGCTGCTGGAAAAGTAGCAGATTGAATTGAATTAATAAATATAATGGTTAGTATTAGAATCAGAAGCTCCCAATAGGTTTTTAATATTGCGGGAGGAATGCCGTCAGGGCCACAGGAAAATGACGGCTTAAGGTGCTTCAGGGCTTTCCGAACGGCGCCCTCACTTATTCTGGGAACGCAGAAATTAGACGACGCAGAGGAAGAGTTGGACAAAATGTTAACTTCACCCTTTGGAAATACTGAGCTGAAATGATCCACAAAGGCATTAGCCACGTCTCCAATCGGGTTTCTATTGTCGTCTAGAAGGTTAACAATTTCGGCAACATTGCCAGCAGATCGAGAGCGAACATACTGCGAGAAACGTTTCTGGTCACGTTTAGCGCGTATTTCTACATTGGCTATGTAGTCTGACCGATCGCGATCATACAGCTCTTTACACAGGGCTTTGAAATACTTAACCTCCTTTTTCCAAGCTTCGGATTGTAGCCCGCGAATTTTCTAGTGAGCACGGGCTGTACATTTTAAAGCCTTTCGCAGTTCTGCAGAAAACCACTTCGGGAATTTAGATTTCTTTGCGGACGTTCTTGGTATACACATTTGCATTCCTTGCTGAATAATTGTTGAAAGTTTCTCGACTTGGTCATCAACAGAGGGAAGTTTGGCGAGAGATGCAAGTCAGTGTTGCATAAGTAGTTATAAAAAGCAACGTAATCTCCAGCAGCATGATTGTACTTCGGATGTGCAGAATGGCCGGAGTATCTCGATTGCCCCGACAGAAACGGCAGTGAGATATGAAGGACAAGTGAAATTTGTCGGAATGCACAAGCAAGGTATCGGACAGAGAAATGGTAAGGTCCGCCTGGTTGGAAAAGCAAAGGTCTAAAACATTGTCACAAATGTTTTTACACCTATGACTTTGTTTCAGACCAGTGAAAGAAATAAAGTCCAACAGACTGTAGCGCTTCTGGGAAATCTAATGATAATCGTGTCTAACCAGTGCGATCATCCCATCTACACCAGGAACGTTGAAATCCCCGCATATAAGAAATATAGTGTCTGGGTAGGCAATAACAACATCCTCTATTGATGTGACACAGCGCTGAAATTCGGCGTAGTTTATGGATGGAGGTATATAAAATGTGAAAAGTGGGATATTCTTTTTTCTCCCACCGAGAACCTCCACCCACACTGATTCTGCAGCAGTTTCAAGGTCTCACCAACGACGGCAGTACAGCGACTTGTCCAACGAAATGTGTACTCCACCACCGAAATTTTTATAAGTAGGGCCAGTACGGTAACTTCGGGTAACATAATTATCGGTAAAATAATCGCTAGACGGAATTTTTTAGGATAGCCAAGTTTCGGTAAGGACGATTACATTATGTGAGCACGAAGCTATAGATAAAAAGAACTTAGCAGATTTGCTCCGCAAACCACGGACATTTTGGTAACAAACACTTGCAGGCGATTAAAGTTCAGACAGGTGCAGCATGAACTCACGTAGTACGCCCCGGAAGGGCTTAAAAAGACACTCATTTGGTCACAGAGCTGGATCTTGCAGTAATTCATAGCACACGTTACTTACGGCAACATAGAAAGAGGCATAGGTGTAGTACCTAGTTTTTATCCGCTTGCAAGCAATAGGAGCAGCATCTCTGGCAGTCAGGTACGAGCACAGCTGAGCTTGCGTGGTTTCGGATGAAAGTTTCGTGACGAACAGAGCCTTCGGCAGCCGCCGCCGCTGTACCACCGTGAGCTCAGATGAGTCCGAGGTTCCAAAGGATGCGGGTTGACGAGCCTTGCCATTGACATCACCAATGCTGGTGTGGCGCACGGTGGATCCTCTTCCTCCAACTGACGATTGCGATGCGAAACACGTATCGGCACTAGTGACGACAGCATTCGGGCTGGGGCCGGCGATGCAAGCTGCCGTTGCAGACGCTGCTGTCCATGTTCAGCCACCGGCTGATGACGGTGGACAACGTTTTTAGGGGCACCACGAACAGTAACAGCAGGAGCGGCTGCGACGGCATTGGCGAACGACGCTGTCACGGGGACTACAGGTGACCCACAACCAGCCATACCGGAGGCCGCGGTTTAAAGCATCACGCTGGGAGAAGAGGGGCCCTTGGGGAAGGCCGGCAGGGAAACCGGTTACCGCGCGGCGAGCTCTTCTCGCAGAGTGCGTACCTCTTGCCGAAGGGAAACGACGATGGCAGTGTGGTGGGCCCGCTCCCGCTGAAACTCCCGACGAAGGCTGTAAAAACCCTGCATATTCTCCGGGCGCAGCTAATCGTTGTTGTCAGGCAGTCGGGCCATTTGGTCACTCAAAAAAGGAATAACCTCCAATGCGTCGCTGAGGAGCGCACGGAGGACAGCAGCATCAGCCCCCAACGCCAACACCGGTTGGGACGGCGAAACAGGGGCCTCTTCGGCCGGCGACCTCCGTCTGAGGGAAGAGGGGGAAGATCGCTTGGTGGCGGATAGGCCGGTGTCGTTGCTCGTCAGTGAAGCTCTGCTGCTAGGCCTAGCGGCCATCTCACACAGCTTGCACTTGAACGGCCGGGCAGCGGACTTCAGAAGTTGCAGCTCCACATCCGGCCACGCAACACACTTCGCGGGCACACGTTCTTTACAGGCGGCACACCGGAAAAACTTTTGCTTGCCGAAGAAAGCCCAGATGCACAAAATACAGAAATACGCACTAGGTGCCTACTTGCGCCTAGTGCGGATACGGATGCGGATTATAAAAATATAATATTAATTATTTTAAAAATAATAATAATATTATGAGTAATATTCAATTATTCACTGAATCAATTTATTTTCAGAGCCCAAGAACGCGTTGATGTTTTAGTACTATTAAGCTAGCAAACAAAAACAAATAAAATGACATGTAATAAACCCGAATCACTAAATGAACACTACACTAATAGAATCAGAAAGAACGGTAAAAACAATGATATCGCACTCTAGGTACGGGAGAGGTAGCCAGAAATAATTTACTAGTATATGAACATACAGCCAATTAGAATATAGTGAGGTAAAGATAAAAGCTATAGAAACGAGAAGTTGAATAAAATGCCGCAACAAGAAAACAAAGAAAGGTGGCATCAGAAGATTATGTGAATGGAGTAAGATATATACTGTTAGCTGCAAACAGCACTACTTAGCCCTGCATGGAACTGGGCCCGGGAGCCATTAAAACATCCAATTTGCTTCAGAAAAGTAGTGCCGGCTTTGCACAAGAAAGTTGTTCCACAAAGTTGTATAGGCGATTGACGACTACTAGTGGCAAAAGTATGGAATAGATAGCGGAATCGCGTGCACTTCTGGGGAACTCGGAGCATAATCTCGGAGCATAGTAGGAATCATAAAAATATTAATAATAATCAATCAATCAATCAATCAATCAACCAATCGATCTCTTTATTTTAGTGCCCATGCACAGCCGTACCTTTGGTCTGGCGCACTTAAGAAAAGGACAGACAACGACACAAATACATCCACGCGTGATAAGAACAAAAAAATACAAGCGAAAAAAAAACTAGAATGACGAACAAATGTCATTTAACAAAATCAATGATTTCGGCATACTAAAGTTGGAACAATCACGAAATGATAAACCGCAGTGTCCTGAAAATTTGACAATACAAACGGGCAGATATATAGGTAGGGACAGTAACAAAGGCAAGAAAAATAAACGGAAATAGGGCATTGACAAAAAAAATTAAAACTGGTCGGAACCAAGTCAGCAAGAGACAGAAATCAGAAGGCCGCAATTGTAAGGCCGAAGGGGTGTATGAAACAGGTCAATATTATGGGAGTAGAGATTGTATGCCTCTTGAAGGCGGCACAATGGGCAGTGTCGATTCCATGTCTCACGACTACGAAGTATAGGAGTCTTACGAATAAGTTTTGACTGTACTCTAAGATTTATATTTAAAAGCAACTCCGAACAAGAAATAATCCCGTGTTTAAGTTTAAATAAAAAAAATTAGTTCAGCTTTCGTGCGTCTTGACTTCAAACTTTGGAGAGGATTAGATTTAAAAAAGTCTGAACCATTGCCACTGTGGCGGGATAAACGATGTTTGTGGATAGATATGAACTTATTTTGCACTTTCTCAAGAATATTACTGTTCAACTGGCACGTGCATTCCAAAAAACAGAGGCATATTCTAAAACAGGGTGGACAAGAGACAAATAAAGCTTTAGTAGTGAGACGGGGTTGCTGAATTCTGATGATATTTACAGACAAACCCCAAGCGGCGAAGGGCACGCTTAGAAATGGAATCCATATGAGCAGAAAAGTTTCGCGCACGGTCAAAACCCACTCCAAGGTGAGATATTTTGAACACACGCGGTAGTGGCACACTTTTCACAACGTACGGATAAAGTATGGGGTTTGTTTTACGAGTGTACGACATAACCTTCGTTTTAGTGCCACTAAGAGCAAGCTTGTTCGCGGAGCACCAGTTGGTAAAAGCATCCACATCAGATTGAAGAGATATGTAATCTTAAGCACTAGAACCTTGTTTGAATATTTTGATGTCATCAGGATATAACAGAAAACAAGAGTGATTTGTAGAGGCTGAGATGTCATTAACAAATAAAGAAAACAAAAGGGACCCCAGAACAGATCGCTGAGGCAAACCACTGGAAGCATAGTAGGCAGCGGATTCTTTATTACAAAGAGAGACGAAACATGACCTTTTATTAAGATAGCTGCTGAGTAATTCCACGAAGCAAACTGGAATGGTATAAGTAGACATTTTACGCAGAAACAAGGAATCGTCAACTACGTCAAACGCTTTGCTGAGCTATCGAGCTGACCCCACTCGTGCACAGCATCCGAAGCAAAGGGCATAAAAGACACAAGGTTCGTAGTAGTTGAACGGTTAGATAAAAAACCGTGTTGTTCTCGAAGAAGGATGTTTTTGACGCTACTCGACAAAATTGCGTACGAAATTGATTCGAGCAGTTTGCTTGCCGAGCAGAGGATAGAAATTCGACTGTAGTTTTCTACTTTTGTCTTTCCACCAGACTTAAACACAGTAACGATACGCGCGACTTTCCTAATGCGCGGAAAGGTAGATGATTTTATACAGTTGTAAATTTATAAGCGAGAATCGGAGCTAGTAAGACCCCGCAAGCCTAAATATAGCGGGGGGAATTCCATTCAGACGAGAGGAAAGATATGGCTTTATCAGTTTGAGTGCCTTGAGAACGTCTT
Organism: Haemaphysalis longicornis; assembly: GCF_048455015.1. Taxonomy (NCBI): domain Eukaryota; kingdom Metazoa; phylum Arthropoda; class Arachnida; order Ixodida; family Ixodidae; genus Haemaphysalis; species Haemaphysalis longicornis. The sequence goes on along the minus strand of NW_027526214.1, from coordinate 51,493,146 downwards.
CCTCGCATAGAAGGATGATACAGTAATTCGAAGAAGACAGTTCGCGGGCGCGGGAGATCTCACCAAATCCATCGGAAACCTAAGCGATATCATTTCCCTTATCATCGAGAAGGCTGATGTGTTCTCGGCTTTTCGCGCCGGAGCAAAAACGGAAGTAGTGACAGAAGCATTTGGAACTCCGCGTAGCATAATTTTCAACTGCGGAGATGTAAATTAACCGATCCCGCTTATACAGCACTTCGCACAAAGACCTGTAATAAACAAATTGCTGTTGTCATTACTCACTATTTGTCCACCGTGCCTTCGGATGGGCACGCTTCTTCTGTTTCAGAGCAACGCGGAGCTCACATAAAACCAAGCTGGGAATTTAGAATTCTTGGGCCGCTTACAAGGGATAAATCTGCGGACTCCTTCTTGCATAATAGAAGAAAATTGCTCGACTTGCTTTCCAACTATTCTAGCGCTCAAAACCTCACATCAATCGAACTCCGACACATTTTTATAAAAAGCTACGTAGTCCCCAGCGCAAAGTTAAAGGCAGGACGGGCAGATGGACAGGAGCAAATGAACTGAGGGGAACAAGGTAAAGAAAGATGCAAGGGGGGATGATACTTGACAGGACAAACAAGATGGAAGTCAGACTTGGAAACACCATTTTTTGCTGAAGGTAAGTAAAAGAAATGAAGTCGAGAAGGCAGGTGCCTTTCCTTATGGGTAGTGGTTTTGATGCTGGACGGTATCACCCAAACGGTCGATACCAGGTGCGTTAAAATCACCAGTGATACAGAAGTCATGACAGAGATTCGAGGTGACGACGTTTTCGATGGCCGAAATGTCTTACTCATACTTATGTGGATGAAGATTTGGAGAAAAGTAAAATGTAGAAAGTAACATATTTCGCTCACCTGGGCAGCATAATTTCACCCAGACAGATTCATCCGCAGTTTTGATATCACTGCGCCTCAAGTATATAATAAAACAATCCACAGCTATGAGAACACCCCCACCAAAACTTTTACCTGTTGTACAGTCCTGGTCACTGCGGTAAACATTAAAATTTTTGGTAAAATAGTTTCCGCAGGCAATATCTGGTTCATGCCAGGTTTCCGTAAGAATAATAATATGAAAATCGGATGAAGATAAGGAATACAAAAACTCACTAGGCTTTGTCCGTAGGCCACGAACGTTTTCAGATAGAATGTTCAGACGCATCCTGGTGGTAATTATTAGATGTTTCAGATAGATTTTTCAGGTGAAATATTCACCTGTTTCAATGATAATAGTATTATTATTCATAATATAAGGATAATAATAATATAATATTCAATCAATCAATGTTTATTTAGTGCCCAGGAACAGTGGAAGCCTTTTTGCTGGAGCACTCAGAGGGTAAAATGCAACAGTGTAGTACATCAAAAATTTCCTTATATACATTCAATGAGCAGAAAAACTATAATAACGGTATAGAAGACTAGACCTAAACTGGTGCAATCCAACCAACACAACACAATCAACTCGTGCTGGAGCACAGAAAAGGTATAAGACAGCAATGAAATGCATCATCAGCTGGCAAATGAACAGTGAGTAAGCAAAAAATAAGAAGAAACTACAACTTCAAAGAACAATAAAAATACCACAGCGTAATTTTAGGCAACGTTAAACATTCAATCGAAACTGAAATGTCTGGTCTAGCGTAACTATCACGAAGGTTGAGTGAAAAAAAAAGTTTTTACAAGATTCGGGAAGCGTACATTTCCAGTTTCAAATGGACGCATGATATGAATATGACAACTTAAATTGACAAAAAAGACAGAAAAATAAATATCCTATGATAAAAACAGTCGCAGTATCAACAAAATACACGAATAACAACAACAAGAACGAGCTCGGTGAAGTCAATGCACACGTCAGCAGAATGAGAGAAAAAAGAGAGCGCTGCCAAATGAACTTACTGTGTCAGAGCTAACCATCCGCGAAAAACTCCCGAAGAGGAGGCTAAAAAATATCGATATTCTCGGAGTGAAAATTACGCAGATGCTGCATCATTAATTAGGAGAAGGTATGCTGAGAGCTCCAACTGTTTTTAAACGGTGTGCGAGTGTTGTGGCGTTTTGTAGAACACAAAAACAGATTTATTCGAGCAATTGCAGGCATAAATTATTACAATGAAGCAATTTATACCAGAAAAAAAGGGCTGAGTGGGTCCGCCGGGAACCTAGAGAAACCGTTATAGGGAGAGGATCTAAAAGAAACCCATGCCTAAATATTGATAAAAATTTGTTCTGTACACGCTCTATACGTTGACAGTTGGAACTACAGGTTCCATTCCAAACAACACAAGCATACTGTAGTTGCGGAATTTAAAGCGTTCAGAATTGTATTACGAAGCAATAAGGAAACGGGAATTATCGTTAAAACCTGCATATAGCCCAAAAGAGCGGAGCGTCCGCCCAGTAAGTTGAGTGGCATAAGGTGATTAATTTAGGCACTGTCGAAAAGCACGATCCGGTCTGTGATCTCTTCAACTCTAGACATGTAACCCCTGTTGATACTGTAGCAAAATAAAGTGCGGTTCGTTTTTCTTCTGTAAGATATGACCTTTGTTTTCGAAGAGTGAAAATGTATGCTAGTGTCTGAGCACCACTTTGCAAATGACGGTATATCTTGTACCAGGGGTATGCAGTCATTAATGGACTCGATCCGTCCGAATATTTTAACGTCGTAAGCGTAAAGAAGGTAAGAAGACATCTGAATTGCGGCTCATGCATCATTTACTAAAATTGATGACAAGAGAGGCCTCAACACGGAACCTTGACGCACACAGCTTGTTTATATCTACATAGAAGACGTCTGCCCGTTAACAGTAAGGAAACTGAACCGATTATCTATACAACTACCAAACAATGCTACGAGTGGTGTATCAATGCCCACCTGTGAATCTTTTTACGTAACAGCGTGTGGCAGACAACGTAAACTACTTTGCTCAGATCACAGTAGACAACGTAGAGGTGGCCCCTCTCAGAAACGGCTGCCCAGTCCTGCTCCATGAAGCAGGAGAGAACATTTGTAGTCAAACTTCCGATATAAATCCCTGCGGTTTACTTACCAGAAGATTCTGTACAGAACTTGACCGTAATTTGTACAGTGCGGGCTGAAACAGCTTGGAACAAGCACATAGGAGAGAAAGTGCTGTGTAATTTGTTGCATCCGATTTGGAGCCTGACTTCAAAATAGGACGCCGTCGAGAAACTTTCCACGGGAGAGGGAACACGTTTGTATTCAGACACTGGTTAAAATCGCCGTCAAAACATGTACAAAATTGCTACCGTATGTTTTGATAATAGTTAGAGGTATTCCGTCAGCTCCACACTACAATGACGGTTCCATGCGCTTTAAACTCTTCAAAACAAACTCCTCGTCTAAAAGCACTAAGATAGAGCCTTCTACGCGATTTAACAATACTGTCACGGGGAGACAAAGAATGGCGCAGTAGGGTATGCGCCGCTTTGGGCCTGATAAAGAACGACGAAGAAGAGCTGTGTGTGGGGCGTGCAGCCTGGGGTAACGCTCTGCAACAGCTGCCTTGTAATTATTGTAAAGAGGTCATCTCGTACTTTAAATATATCGCGTCGGCATCCTCCATGGTTCACCTCATTCTTTCTGCATCCACGTAAAATTTTGGTGGAGCTGCTGGGTGTCGATCTCCATCGTAGTCTCAGCATCGCCCGGTCTCCTCTCCTAAAGCTATTGCTACAAGCCTCTTGGAACCCGTCGGCCCTCCACAGCCCCGGTGAGCCATGGACATGACCATCCCCAGCCCCGTTTCCCCAGTCAATGGCTCGCCTTGACCTTCCAACGTGACCAGCCGTGACCCAACAATACAAAGACCCCGATCCCCTGCCCAGTTCTCCGGCGGAGCTCCAAAGGCTTTGGCCGTTGCTTCTCTCCATCGGTGGGAAACGCTGTTCAGGGGCCGCAGCTCATCGAACCATCGTATTCCGTGGCGGTCAGCACATTTTCCCTTCTTCTCCTCTCATTCGCATCCTCAACGCTTCAGAACATCTACTGTGATCTCCACAGGGACAGTCGCCTTCGACGCGGGGGCTTTGTCACGAGGAGACGAAGGGCGCAGTAATGTATGCGCCGCTGTGGGCCCGATGAAGAACGGCGAAGAAGAGCGGTTGCGTTATGCGTGCAACCTGGGTGAACGCTCTGCAACAGCTGCCTTCAAAATAACGTTAACAGGTAATCTCGTACTGTAAATAAATCGCGTCGCCATCCTCCATGGTTCGCCTCATCCCTACAGCCGCCACGTAACACTATGTTCATATCAGAGACATCATGCTGGGCGCTTGTGGCACAGAAGTGCGGAGGAAAGTGGTTGGTGACAAAATGAACTTCTTACCCAGAGGAATATTCAACATTCATAAAATCATATGAGTTGTTCTTATGGGACCGGATGTATTTCCAAAATGTTCTACGCTGATAAATCGCACTACTCTCTACACAATCAAGATAGGAGCACCGGTCCCGCTCAAAAAGGTTTTTACAGAATTTACGGTAAGTGCGGAAGTTCTGTTTCCATTCGTCAAGCCCAATTTTCTTCTACTTTTGGTGGAGCGGTATTTTAATATAAAGGTTCTACGGAGTTCTTTTGAAAACCAATAGGGGTGCCTAGAGTAGTTTGGTTTATACTTTGGAATAAATTGGTTGATACCGCTTTTGACAATCAGGGAAGCGTTGAACCTCTGAATTGAATTTAGAGAGTTCTTGAATTGCAGACCAATCTAACAAAGAACAAAACTTTACAAGCCAATTTGATCCCCATGTGAGGCACTACAATGCCTAATCGATACGGGAGCAGAAACTGAAAATGGAGGAGGAAGTTTGTCGGGTTTGACTAGAGAGATATCCCCCTTGATACTTGGGTGTCCGGTATTTGTGAAAGCAGAGGTCTAAGATATTTACGGATCATTTTTGGATGTTATTCAGTTGTACCATGGATGTGAAATGTAGGAAGTCTAAAATTATGTTGGATTTCTGCTGTGCGTAATAATTGTGTGCTGGCGAGTCAGACTGTCCCATTATTCACCAGGTGCATCGAAATCCCCCGAAATGATATAATGGTGATTTCCTTGTGAAGCGCAAACTTCTTCTGCAGATGTAAGGAGTTCGTTGAACGAAGAAATAGGAACATCGGGGGGAATATATAACGCCCCTATTAGGAGCCTCTCGCCCCCAGTCAGTCGGATGTCCAGCCAGACAAACTCATTGTCGCCATCACGGTGTTGACGCCTCTTACACTGAAGGCCACTATCGACCACAACTAGTACGCCCCCTCACTTTTGTTTTCCCCCATTAAAATTCCTATCTTTGTGGAAAGCGTGGTAATTTGGTGGGAAATATTTACATGAGCTAATGTCGCTACAGAGCCAGGGTTTAGAAATAACAACTGGAAAATTTGATGGAAGCACATGAGAGTAACATTCAGGCGATTCATGCGAAGGCCGCGCGCACTCTCAGAGTATATGTCAACCTGATTGTTTGTTCTTTTCGTCGTTTTGGACATCACTGAGACATAACATTGCGGCATGCAGCTTTCACCGGAGAGGATTGAAAAGGCAGCCCTAAGGCCGGAACAAAGGATCGCCCAAACGCTGGAAGGAGTCCTCATCGACAGTAACGCAGAAGGAAGAATATGAGCTTTACTTTGTCTTCAGCCGGGAACAAGCCGGAGGTACGCGTGTACCTCCGATATGTGCTCCGTCAGTTGAGCTGAAGTGATACACGGGGACAGTTTCCACACGACGATGTGTCTCGGATGCTTAGATTGACCAACAACAGAGATGCTACACGCATTGTTTGCACCCACACACACCGCCCTCCCTCCGCGTTTGTTTGACTTGGCTGAGTCGTATGAACGTGGCATGCCGGTTGCATCTTTTAACAAAAGGCAAGCCTTAGAGGGGCAGGGGTCAGCCGCTCGCCCAGTCAAAGCGTAGACGTTGCGTTTATTTTCTCCACAACAGTGGCAAAGGATGAAAGGTTTCGTCGTTCCATGGAAAGGGTCGCCCTCTTCACATTGAACTCAGGTGTCGAAGGGTAACCGCGGGAGACGCTCCCCTCAATGGCTGCGAACCTCCGCCTCCAGTGAAGCAATTATGCCTGACTGCTGCGCGAAAGCACGCGCGTTCATTCCTACTCAGGCAGTCGTCGACCTTTCGTAGCTTTGCCACCTCGTCCGACAGGAATGAATGCCCCTCGAGAGCGTAGAGCAGCATTTTCCGTATGTGGGCCGAGTCCCCTGCAAGTTCACCAGGTCGAGGAGCACTGTTTTAACGATCAGGTGGTTGCGTGCCTGGAAGGCTCGGTGCTACAGTATCGGCACTAGGCCTCTTCGCCGCCTCCGACGCCGAACTCAAGCACAGATTACACTAGAAGGGCCTCTCACCAGTCTTTACAGCTTGCAGCTCCCTGTCGGGCAGCTGAATACATTTGGTGTGCGCACGTATTTTGTACGACGCGCATCAAAACTACTCCTCTCTGCCGTAAACAACAGCGGAGCAAGCACAGAGACAAATAATAATAAAGTATTCTTTAATAAATAATAATATAACAATAATATTATCATTTTAGTAATAATAACATCATGGTAATATTATTACACAGTTAATCAATCTTTTTAGTAGAGTGCCTAGGTAGAGCCGTAGCCTTTGTTGTGGCGCACTTAAGAAAAAGACAGACCATGACACAAATACATCCATGCGTGAGAATAACAAAATACAAGCAAGAAAAAAAAAAACTAGAATAAGGAATAGAGGTAATTAAAAAAAATCAATCGTTTCGGCATACTAAAGTTGGAACAATCACAAAACGATAAAACACCGTGTAATAAAAATTGACAATACAAACGGGCAGATATATATGAGACGGAAAAGTAACAAAGGCAAGCAAGATAAACTGAAATAGGGCAATGAAAAGAGAATTCAAACTGGTCGGAACCAAGTCAGAGCGAGACAGAAGCTACAAGGTCGCACATGTAAGACCGAAGGGGTGTATGAAACAGGTCAATATTATGGAAGTAGAGATTGTAAATTTTTTGAAGGCGGTACAATGGCCAGTGTCGATAACATGTCATCGGGTACGAAGTACAGGAGACTTACGGGTATGTTTCGACTGTACTCGAGGATTTACTTTTGCAAGCAACTTCGAACAAGAAATAACCCGGTGTACAAGTGTAAATAAAAAATTAGGTCAGCTTTGGTTCGTCTTGATTTCATACTTTGGAGATGATGAGAAATAAAACAGTCTGAACCACTGCCACTGTGGCGGGAGAAACGATGTTTGTGGATCGATATGAACTTATTTTACACTTTGTCAAGTATATTTCTGTTCGACTGGCACGTGGCGTTCCAAGCAACACAGCATACTCTAAAAAAAAGGTGGACAACAGACAAAAAAAGCTCTAGTAGGAAGACAGGGTTGCTGAATTCTCTTGATATTCTACAGACAAGCACCAAGCGCCGAAGGGCGCGCCTAGAAATAGAATCCACTTGAGCAGAGGTGTTTAGCGCACAGTCAAAAACCACTCCAAGGTCAGATATTTTCAACAACATGGTAGTGCCACACTTTTCACAACGTACGGATAAAGTATGCGGTTTGTTTGACCAGTGTAGGACATAACCTTCGTTTTAGTGCCACTAAGAGCAAGTTTTTTCGTGGAGCACCAGTTGCTAAAAGCAGCCACATCAGCTTGAAGAGCTATTTAACCTTCAGCGCTAGTGACTTCTTTATATATTTTGATGTCAGCAGCATATAACAGAAAACAAGAGTGATTTATAGAGGCTGAGGTGTCATTAACAAACACAGAAAACAAAAGGTCCCCCAGAACAGATCGTTGAGGCACATCACTGGAAGCTTAGCAGGCAGCACATTCTTTATCATTACAGTGAGAACACATGACCTATTTTTAATATAGCTGCTGAGTAACCCCACAAAGCAAACGGGAATGCTATAAGTAGATATTTTATGCGGAAGCATGGAATGGTCAACTACATGAAACGCTTTTCTGAGGTCACAGTACACGGTATTGAGCTCACTTTGTCCATGCACAGCTTCCGAGGCAAAGGACATAAAAAACACAAGGTTTGTAGTAGTTGAACGGCCAGATAAAAAATCGTGTTGTTCTCGAAGAAAGATGTTTTTGACGCTACTCGACAAAATTACGTGAAAAAATAATTCAAACAGTTTGCTTGCCGAGCAGAGGATACAAATTGGCCTGTAGTTTTCTACCTTTGTGTTTACACCAGACTTAAACACAAAAACAATACGCGCGACTTTCCAAAGGCGCAGAAAGTTAGAAGATTTTATAGATTTTAAATATAGAAGTGACAATCGGAGCTGGTATGACCCCGTAAGCTTTCAGTAAAGCGGATGAAATTCCATTCAGACCAGAGGAAAGAGGTAGCTTTAGCTGTTTGAGTGCCTTGAGAACGTCTTCCTCGCATAGAAAGGTGATACAAAAATCCGAAGAAGACAGTTTGCTGGCGCGTGAGATCTCAGCAAATCCATCGGCAACAGAAGTGATACCATTTGCCTTATCATCGAGAAGGATGACGTTTTCTCGGCTCTTCGCGCCGGTGCGAAAACGGACGTACTTCCAGAAGCATTTCGAACTCCGCGTAACATCATTTTCAACAGCAGAGATGTAAAGTAACGGATCCCGCTTATAAAGCACTTTGCACAAAGACGGGTAATAAAAGTTGCTGTTTCCATTACTCACTATTTGTCCGCCGTGCCTTCCGGTGGGCGCGCTTCTTATGTTTCAAGGCCACACGGAGCTCACCTGAACAACAATCGGGGAATGTAGATTTCCTGGGCTGCTTACGCGGGATGAATCTGCGCATACCTTCTTGCATAATAGAAGTAAATTGCTCGACTTGCTCGTCAACTTTTCCAGCGTTCAAAACCTCAGACCAATCAAACTCCGACAAATATTTATAAAAACCTACGTAGTTCCCAGCGGGAAAGTTAAAGGCAGGACGGGCAGATGGACAGGAGCGAATGAACTGAGGGGAACACGGTAAAGAAAGAAGCAAGGGGGATGATACTTGTCAGGACACAAAAGATGAAAGTCAGACATGGAAACACTGAGACAATGAAGATTGAAAAAGCCAAGGAAAAGCGTGTTTCGGTTGCATTTTTTACACCATTTTGTGCTGGAGGTCAGTAAAAAAAATGAAGTCGAGAACGCAAGTGCCTTTCTTTAAGGCATAGTGGTTTTGTTGCTGGATGGTACCATTCAACCAGTCGATACCACGTGCGTTAAAATCGCCATCGATACAGAAGTCATCACAGGGATTTGAGGTGACGACGTTCTCGATGGGCCAAACGCCAGACTCATACTCATGTGGATGAAAATTTGGAGAAACTACAATTGAGAAAGTAATATATTCCGCTTACCTGGGCAGTATATTTCTACCCATAGTTCTACCCAGACAGCATATTTCTACCCACAGTTTCGATATCTCGGCGCCTTAAGGAAGTAATAGAACGATGAACAGCTTTGATAACACCCCCACCAAAGCTTTTACTTTTTGTACAGTCTCGATCACTGCGGTAAAAAATAAAATTTTAAGTAAAATAGTCCCGGGAGGCAATATCTGGTTTAAGCCAGCTTTCTCTAAGAATATTATTATAAAAATCGTATGAAGGTAGGGAATAAAAAAAACTCCCTAGCCTTTGTCCGTGGGCCACGAACGTTTTGATATAGAATGTTCAGGCGCGTCCGGGTGGATTATTATTAGTTTCAGATGTTTGTAGCATGGTGTCATGAGGAGGACCTAGAAATTATATAAGGAGGCACCCGTTCGGCCACAACGGTGGGTCTTCCAAGCGTTCGAAGCACTCATCGGAGAACACGTCATGAAACGAAGCATAGTTGGTGAATATTGTTCATAGTCATTTGCAGGTCATAGGAGTGGTGTTCAAAGTGGTGAAGTTGGAGGACAAGGCTTCACTAGTAGTCTCCGGTGACAGCCTAGAAACAAAAATAGCAGGTGGCCAACGAAATACGTCACGTGTCGGTTGATAGTCAGCCGAGGGGGTTAATTTCGGTGAAACCACCGTGATTGAAACCGCGTCCGAAGGACCATAGGAAGGTTGAAGGTTAGCTGGGCGTCCCTTCGGTTGTACAATTCCAGTGGCTGGGGTAGGGACAAATGCAACTTCATAACCCAGAACACCCACGGCAGTGGCTGATGTCGTGGAGGGAGATGCGGCAGGGGCAGTCTGAGTTGGAGCCGCCACAACCGCAGAGAACAGCGACTTCGATTCCGGTGAGCAGGGCTCGGTGCGCGGGCAGCAGGCCGTCAAGCGAGTTCCCCACGCAGGCAGCGAATTTTCTCCACGAGGGAGACGATATCGGCCTGCTGAGAAAAGCCCTGCATGCTCTCACGAGGTACTTGTACGTTCTCTTCACTAAGCTGGGACACTTGGTCGCTCAGAAAAGAGATTCACTTTAGCGCGTCGGTGAAGTGGGATTCACACGACAGAGAAACTCTCTCTTTTTCGCCCGTGGTACCCGCTCACGTGACCAGTTTTAGGCTCCGCCCTTCCATGGGGATTACCCGCGCAGGCTCCGGGAAAGAAAATGCCTCCGCATGTTTTCGCTCGACGCAGATATCCCTTGGAGGGGAATTAAACATGTTACTCGGTGCTGTCGTCTGCTAGTCACTCCGCGTAGCTCCGCACGTGTGGATTCTCCACCGGGCCGGATAATCCGCTAACGTGCTGTTGACGTCACATATCCATGCGCCTCCGCGCGCCTCTTCCTCTGTCGTGTGAATCCCGCTTGAGGAGGGCGTGGAAAGAGGCAATGGGTCCGAAGGTCGACCGGTTGGGAAGGCGGCGTGGGGGTCCCGGCGGCCGGCGACTGTCGCTGGGAGCAGGCTGAAGAATGCCTGCGGGACGGGCCGGTGTCGTTGCTCGCCAACAAAGCTTCGGTAGGCTTAGGCGCTGCATCGGCGGTTTCGCAAAAATTGGACATCAAATCGCCGAGCACCTGACTTCAAAAGCTGCAACTCCTCATCCGGCCACACAACCCACGTCGCGTGCACACGATTTTGGCACGACGCACAGCAAAAAAACTTTTGTTTGCCGAAAAAAGAACAAGAACATAGAACACAGAAGACCTGACTGGGCGCCATCTTGCCCATGATAATAATAATAATCAATCAAACAATCAATCAATCAATCAATGTTTATTAGAGTGCCCAGGAACTGCCGAGGCCTTGGTTCTCGCGCACCGAGGAAGACAAAATTCGGCACTAATATACAGGAGCAACTCACAATATAAACAGTCAACGAGAAGAACGAGCGAAGAAAAAAAAAAGAGCAGTAAAACCCTAAGGATAATAAAAAGGCGTTCCAACCACCATTGGACGATTAAGAAACTGTAATGGTGGATCACTGGCAAAAGTATATGGAACAATGGTCACAGCAGTTGGGTGAAGCAAGCAGACATAAAAACATATTCACAGATATAGGCGAAAACACAAAGCTTCAATTAAACATGAATGTATGAAACAAAATACAGTAACTGATTTATGAAATTACAGCAACAGAAGATGGAAAGTACCAGACACACCACAATAAGTTGGGTGCAATGGAAGGCAAGTAGCATACCGTAATATATGACAAGTCGATGAAGCAGTGACAGCCACAAAGTCACGAATATATTAGCCTTACAAACCAGAAACAAGAACTATGAAGACATTGCATGCATAAAAACCATAAAAAAGTGCCGAAAAGAAGAGTAATTATTGTATCACAGCTAACAACCCAGTCAAAAACTCCCGAAGGGGACGTTGAAACATATCAAAGTTCCCAAAGTAACAGTTATAGAGACGCTGCACTCTTTGGAGGGGGGAATGGGTGTTGAGTGCTGTAGCATTATGGAAAGGGGGGGGGGTAAACTTGTTTTTTGCGAAACACGAAGGCTGACTTGTGCAAGTAGTTCCTGGCTTGTGGTAATACCATGAAGCAGTTTATATAGAAAAAGAAGATCTAGGCGGGTTCGCCGACAACTCCGAGAGACAGGCAATGGGAATCTGGATACTGCTAAGGCAGTCTCGGGAGACCGAGAGGAAAAACGATGCCTGTATATTGATAGAAATTTGGTCTTAACACGCTCTTTATGTTTGCTGTTAGAATGACAGGTTCCATTCCACACGACAGAGGCATATTCTAGTTGAGAAATACAAAGTATTTTGAATAGTTTCAGGAATGAATTAGGAGACCGAAAGTCCCCTGAAAATCTGCATACGGCACCAAGAGAGCGAAGAGCCCGCCGAGTAAGTTTATCGACATGGGGCGAGAAAGGTAAGGCGCTGTGAAAGAGCACTCCAAGGTCTCTGATACCATCAACTCTAGACAGGGGGCCACCGTCAATGGTGTAAGAAAAGTAAGGGATGTTTGTTTTTCGGCTTTAAGAGATGACCTTAGTTTGCTTTGGAATGATAGGTAATCTATTCTCTGAACACCATTTAGAAAACAAGGACACATCTTTGTTTAGGGAAACACACTCCTCAGCCGACTTAATACGTTTGAATATTTTGATGTCGTCAGCATAGATTAGGAACGAAGACTTCTTGATTGCAGCTGACACATCGTTTATAAAAATAGAAAAAACAACAGAGGGCCCAACACAGAGCCTTGGGGCACACCACTTGTTGTCCTGTACATAGCGGACTTCTTGCCGTTAACACTCACATAACAAAACCGATTGTGTAGATAACTCCACAACAATGCCACGAGTGGAGCATCAACGCCAGACAGTAAAAGCTTATTAACTAACATAACAACGAGTGGCAGACAACATCGAATGCCTTCCTCAGGTCACAGTATACAACGTCCAACTGGCCCCTCTCTGAAACTGCGGCGGAGGCCTGCTCCATCAAGCAGGCAAGATTCGTTGTAGTCGACCTTCTCGGTGTAAAACCATGCTGATTAGGTATAAGGACCTTTTGTACAAAATTTGACAAGACTTTGTGAAGCGCTGTCTCAAACACCTTGGAGCAGGCACAACGGAGAGAAACAGCCGTATAATTTGTGCGTCAGACGTCATGCCTGTCTTTAAAATTGGACGCACTCGAGAGAGTTTCCACGTGCGGGGGAAGACGTTTGTTTTTAGACAAATATTCAATATAGAAGTTTGAACAGGTACAAAAATACTGACATAGGTTTTAACAATGGCTGGAGGGATTCCGTCAGGGCCACTGGACAAAGATGGTTTCATGCGCTTTAGGCTCTCAAGAACAAGATTTCCGTCTTATAGTATAAGGGTTGGGCCTTGTGCATGGTTTAACAAAAGGTTCACTACCGTCTCATCGCGCTGGCCATATGTAGCGCTAAATTGCTGCGCAGAATAGTTGGCGATTTAATGAACCTGTTCCCCAGAGGAATTAACCAGGCTGATGCGATCACAAGAGTTCTTTTGACGAGACCGGATATACTTCCAAAATTTTGCAGGCTGGGAATTCATGCTGCTCTCTACGGAATTTAGATAGCAGCGGTTGTCACACTCATATAGACTTTTACATATTTTTCGGTTAGAGCAAAATTCCTCCTTCCATTTAGCAAGTCCAGTGCTCTTTGACTTTCTGTGGGCACGGTCCTTTTTTTAAGCGCGGTACGAAGTTCTGCGGCAAACCAATAGCGGTACTTTCAGCGGCCGGGCTCGAACATGGGGATAAACATGTCCCTACCGCTTTTGACAACCTCAGTGAACCGCTCGACCTGCGCATCACAATCAGGAAGATCTAGAATTGCAGACCAATCAAATGCACAAAAAGAAGTCATACAAGCCAATGTAGTCCCCACGAGCATAACAGTAGCAAGATAATTCTTTATTCTTCGATGAGACAGTACGGCGTAGAAAATACGTTGGAGTAGAAACTAAAGACGGAGGATGAAACTTGTCAGGTTTAACAAGAGAAATACCAGACCTCGATACTCGTGCATTCTGAATGTTTGAAAAGCAGAGGTCTAAGATGTTGTCGGAGCTATTTTGGGTAATATTAAGTTGCATCATGGATGTAAAGGCTACGAAGTCTAATAGCATGCTGGATTTCTGTTGCACGTAATAGTTGTAGTGTTGAAGAGTAAGGCTATCCCATTGCACACCAGGTGTATTGAAATCACCCAGAATAACATGCTGATGGTTTTCGTGAGATGCGAATACTTGTTCTATAGATGTAAGAACCTTATTGAACGATGAAGGAGCAAAATCCGGAGGAATATAGAATGCACCCAGTAAAAGCATCTCACCTCCATTTAGTCGTATATCTAGCCAGACATACTCGTGGTCGCCCTACAGTTCATGAAGCCGCACACATTCAAAAGTACTGTCAACCGCAACTAACACCCCCCCTCTCTTTTGCTTAACACCACCAAAATCCCTTTCTTTACGAAAGACTTGGTAGTTTGGTGGAAAAAATTCCGAAGAGCTAATATCACCGCACAACCAGGTTTCGGAAATAACAATAACCTGCATACTTGAAGAAACTAAATTTGAGAAAAATTCAGACGCTTTGGTGCAATGGCCGCGAGCATTCAGATAATAGACGTGTATTCTATTTATCCCTTTTGTCATCTTACGCGACATCGGTAGTAAGTATCATCTCCGGAAGCAGCTTTCCTCGGAACGGTTTAAAAAGACCATCCCTTCGCCACAAGGAGGGATCTGCCAGACGCTGAGACGAGTCCACGTTTACAGTCACGCAGAAGGAAGAATAGAAGTCGTACTTTGTCTTCAGCCACTGGCACGATAAAGGTGTAACGTCCACGGACGATAAGTGCGTGGTTAGTTGCGCAAAGGTAGTGCAGGGAGATAGCTTCAAAACAAAGATACGCCTCGGGTGCTTCGGTCGCTGCACAACAGAAATTAGAGTTGTGTCCGCTGCGCCTACACACGCCGCACTCACGTTCTTTTGATAATAATAATAAATAAATAAATAATTACTACTACTACTAATAATATTAATAATATTATAACAATAAATAAATTTATTCACTCAATCAATTATTTACCCTTTGTTTTCGGCGCCCAGGAACAACCCTAGGGTGTTGGTACTGGTACACCGTGTACACATACTCATAAAAACAAACTAAAATCAAGACGAAACAGCACACCAAACCGTATGTATGACAACAAAATTAGGGTAAAAATAGTTACAGAAATCTGATCAAGTAAAACTGCAAAAAAAGGAAGCATAGAGTTAGAAACCATAACACTCGGCCAGCAAAACAATGCAGGCACGTAAAAATCGAAATATATACAAACAAACCCTTAATGAACATGACGGAGTCAGATTAAGCACATAAAATGAAGTCTTTCTAACAAAATGTCGGGGAGTTTCAAATTTGAAAGAAGTTGTTCACCAGTTCAAGCACTGACACTCAAACCTACAGAAATTCAAGCAACGCAAAACCAGAAAAAGTGAAAAAAAAAACAAGCATGAATATGGTTTGCCTAAAACAAAAGCGGCACAAAATTTGGAATGACATAAATGCAGTTAGGACGCAACCATTTACTACTCATTAGAGAACAAAGAAAAAGAGCTCTGGAATATACCAAGACGACCCGAATATTCATTGTATGAACATTGAATTCTGCAGATGAACTGGCAGTGCCTACTTAAGGCATCTGCTTTGAAAGTCCGAAATCTTCGGAAAAAACTGTTCGGCAAGTTGACATTGCTGAGTGACACCAAGTTATCACACAAAAGATCACCATGAAGAACTTTATAAAGAAAAATATTATCAGCTCCCATTCATTGACCCCAAAGTGAAGGAATACTTTTATGAAAAGGACTGCTGCTGTTTGCGTCTTCTTCTGCATGACAGAAAAGGTGCCTAAAGGCAGACAGGAACTTATTTAGGAACCCTTTCGATACGGCCAATATTGGACTTGCAAGATCCATTTCAAACAAAAGAACACTATTCGAGAAGAGGTAAGCAGAGAGCCTAATACAACTTTTAGAAAGGTAGAGGACTTCTAAACTCTCTAGAATACCTAAAAACAGCACCCAGACATCGAATACTCAAAGTGAAGGAATACTGTTATGAAAAGAACTGCTTCTGTTTGCGTCTCCTTCTACATGACAGAAAAGGTGCCTTAAGATAGAAAGAAACTCATTTAGGAACCCTTTCGATACGGCCAATATTGGACATGCAAGATCCATTAAAAACAAAAAAACACTATACGAGAAGAGGTAAGCAGAGGGCCTAATACAACTTTCAGAAAGGTAGAGTACTTCTAAAGTCTCTAGAATACCTAAAAACAGCACCCAGACATCGAAGAGAGCGTCGTGTAATTTGCGTAACGCGGGAGGGGAAAGTTACAGAACAATCAAGTGGTACTCCCAGGTCTTAAATTTCGGTCACCCTCGGCAGTGCAGTGCTTGCAATTTTATAAGAGTATTGCAACTGTTGAGTTTTTCTACTACAGGACCCAACATTTGTGTTTGAGGGGTTCAAAATGCGATCGTTTTTGGTGCACCATGGATGGAATGTTGCGATATCAACTTGAAGAGAATTACAGTCCTGAACATTACGCACTTCTGTCAAGATATTGACTTCACCCGCATACAACAAAAAAGAACAATCGCGAATGACAGGACGAAATTATTTAATGAAAATAGGAAGAGAAGGGGACCCAGGACAGAGCTTCGGGGCACACCAATGGTTGCATGGTACCTAAATGATTTTTGACCGTTTAAACTTTTATATCAATATCTCTCCTTGAGATAGCAACGTATAATACTCACCAAAGAAGCGTGTACATCTAACAGAATGAGCTTGGCAAGCAATAACGAGTGGTTGACAATTTCTAAGACCTTGCTCACGTCGCGGTAGACCAAATCAAGCTAGCTTCTACCATCGATTGCTGGGACATCCAGCTCTTCTAAGCACACAAAATTTGTGAAAGTTGAACGACCACGCATAAATTCATATTGATTAGGAATGAGGAGGTGCTTAAATTAGAAAGGCAAGACCGTAAGAAGAGATGAGTCAAAAATTGTAGAGGCCGAACAAAGGAGCGAGACAGGCCTATAGTTTATAGCGTCAGTTTTAAGGCCTGACTTGAAAACAGGAAATACGCGAGATATTTTCTATGAGTGAGGGAACGTGCCAGACGGGAAACAAATAAATATATAAGTGAACACAGGAACGAATATATTTGCAAATGTTTTAAGAATTGCTGCAGGAATAGCAACTGGCCCACAAGAAAGCGAGGGTTGTAGCCGCTTGATGCTGGTCCGAATGATGTCCTCATCGAGTTTGAAACAACCAGAGTTCCCGCCCATGTGACAAGGGGCGCTGTTGTTATGACTAGCACCGCTAATCCCAAAAAAAGAATAACATTGACGAGAAAAGCAGTCGGCCAGCACGGCAACCTCATCGCCTTAGAAGTGTGGTAGTGGAATAAAATCTTTATATGTACTAGATCTAGAGTGGTTGTACTTCCAGATGGATCCCGGTTGATGGGGGACTTTAGCTTCTACTGACGCTAGGTACGAAGCATAATCACGCCTGTGGAAGATTTTTTATAGGGAACGTATTCGCCGAAACTCCTTAGCGAACCTGTTCGCAACAGAGCGCTTCATCGTTCTGGGCACACGTTCTTTGAGTTTCAGGACACCTCTTAATTCAGAAGGAAACCAGTGTGGAAACTTTACCTTCGTCGCTAAATATTGTCGGATGTATTCCTTCATACCCGAACGTACAATCTTAGTAACACGTTCAACTGGTGCAATGACCTCAGTGTGGTGAATGAGGGTCGACAAAGGGGCAGCGGAAAATTAGCCGTACAACCCAACATAATCTCCACAGGCGAAAGAGTAAACGAGGTGGCGTGTTGTTGGAACTTACGCAATGGTGGAGCATTTAGGAAACCAAGAGCATATAGAAAGAGGAGGGTGAAATCTGTCTGCTATTACTAAAGAACAATTAAAGTGCGAAACACTAACGCCATCACAGATCGAAAAAAAAACAGGTCTGGAATATTTTCACTGCAATGTTCTATGCAATTACACTGTGCCATAGAACTGCAAGCCAAAAAATCTAGTAACCTATTACCCTTCTATACATTGTGGTGGTTACAGTGGGAACAGGTTAGCAGGCTCCACTGAACGCCAGGAGCATTAAAATCTCCACGGAGGAGGACCTTGCGGTTGCAATGAGTAGTAAGCACCTGTTCAATGGAGCAGATGACCTTATTGAACGCGCATCAGGAGAAATATAAACTACAGCCAATAGAAGTTGTTAAGTTTTAGAGAGATGAACTTTAACCCTGAGAGACTCATCGGCATTTTCGATATCACTACGTAGCACCCCGGGAAAGATTTGTCAATGGCAAGGAGCAGCCCCCCCCCCCCAAATTTTGTTTGCATTCCGTTAAGGCACAATCATTACGATATACGTAGTGTCTGACGGAAGTAATCACTAGACAGGATATCAGGGCACAACCATGTTTCGGAGAGAGGGATTACTGAAAACACGAAGCGAGAACGTTACCAAAAAATTCAGTTGCCTTCGTTCGACGACCTCACACGTTCTGATGAAGTACATCCACACTAGTCAGCATTGTTTGTCTTCTGTGATTTGCTCAGAGATGTGAAGCATGCCTTCGCGAAACATGCTTTGAAACTCATTATAGAAGCAGTCCTTCGGCCAACAGAGGGGTAATTTAGGCGCTCCGCAAATTGTACACCGCAATATGTCTTCCTCAACTTAAGAATGCATCTGTGATCTGGAATGGCATCTCTAATTCCTTAAGTAACATAGTTGAGCGTGTCCAGAAAAAATTTCAAAGCGTTTATAACCATCGCTTCGCTAAAAATGACTCTGGCTCGTGTTCTAACACCGTTGAACTATTGTCACTGCCTTCACTTCAAGCTCGTTCACGGTACCATATCCTGTCCTATACTGCTCAACAGTATTAATTTTCGGATTCCGCGGAAGCAAACAAGAGAGAGCAGGCCGTTTCTTGTAACTACCCGCCTCTCTCAGCACTCAACCCTCAACAGGATACAAAGTCTTTATAATTTTTATTTTCTTGACCTCGATGTTTTTGATGGGTCACAGTTATCGTTTTCCTCCAAGGTTTCTACCAATATAAGATAACATCACATGTGCAATTTGTTTCTATCCTTCTCTTTTACTTTATCTGGCGCATGGTTGTATGTATGTATGTATGTATGTATGTATGTATGTATATTATCTGACTTTTCGTCATTATCATTGGCTATTTCTTATACTGTATTAATCTACTTTTGTCCGGTCGTCCTAATATTTCTGTGCGCATTGTGTCTCTGATAGTTTTCTTCTGAACAGTCATCTTGTTCTTTTGTGTTATTCTTGTTTTTTTTTTGTGCGCCAGCATGAAGACCCCTAGGTTGTTCCTGGGCACGCTAAATATATGATTGATTGATTGATTATTAAAGATAATAATATTACTATTATTATAATTCAGAAACTTGGTTCTGCCCGGACATAAGTTCCAATACCTTGTTCCCTCCGCATTACCAAGTTTTCCGGCATGACCGTGACCCGTTGCACGATAAACAACGGGGCGGTGGTGTGCTTATTGCCCTACATGACTCCATCAAGTGTAAACGCCGCCTTGACCTTGAATTAGAGAGTGAGTGTATTTGGTTAGAGGTGTTTTGTGATCGGGGTGAACGGCCCTTAGTGTGTACATACTACAGTTCCCCCGAGACACATGTCAGTGAGTTCAGCAATATCCTTAACACAATCAAAACTACAGTAATATCTCACAGTGATCACCATTTCCTTGTCACTGGGGACTTTAACGCAACGGGGATTTCTTGGGAGACTCAGCGGGTCTGTCAGGCGTCTCATCCAATATCTCCGAAGTGTGACTTTCTATTTGATTTTATTTCCTTTACTTTTTTTCAGCAGTGCAACCTCATTAGGAATTCATGTGGGAACGTCTTAGATTTGTGTCTGACTAGCTCGGAAGCTGTCGACGTCTCGCGCAGTAATACTAACCTTGTAAAACCGGACAAGTTTCATCCGTCATTACATATTTCATTGCATAACGTATCTTTCCTTCATTACAGTCCGCCTGTTTCCACACCAGGAAGCAGTAGTTACGACTTTGCTCGTGGTGACTACATTGGTTTATTTCACTTTCTTAGTAACACTGATTGGTCACCAATAGCTAACCTCAACAACGTTGATGAACAGACCGATTTTTTTACTGAAGTTGTTCACGATGGCTTGAGGAGCTTTGTTCCCCGAAAATTTGAAAAAAAAAGGCAATTTCTGCGTTGGTTTTCTGCTGAACTTAAACGAGCTTTGGGGAGGAAAAATCGAGCGCACAAGCAAGCTAAGAAAACGGGGCAGGAAAGGTGGCAGAATGAGTTTCGTCAACTCAGATCTCTTTGTACATGTCTGGTTAGGCGCGATAGGTCGAATTACATTGCCGCGGTTGAGGCTGATGCAACACGCAATGAAAAAGCTTTCTTGGGCCACGTCCGTTCTCAAACATGTAAAAATTCACCAGGGAACAACCTCATCGATGAACGAGGAGAGAGCATATCGGACGTTTGCCAATACCTTGGCGCGACAATTCTGTTCCACTTATGGCCACAACAGTGCAGCTTGCCCCCCTCCACAATCTCTAGGCTACTGTAAAAACTCAGAAGTGTTGGTTTCCGAAAGTCTCGTTTTGAAAGCTCTGAAACAATTGAAATCGTCATTTTCATGCGGCCCTGACGGCATTCCTTCTGCCGTACTGAAAGCGTTTGGTGATATCCTAGTTCCAGTATTGAAGTGTATATTTCAAAAAGAGAGGGTACTGTGGAAAAGCCCCCCTAGGTCCCTAATCTCCTCAACCCTTTGCAGAGGAGCTCCGTCAATACTGTGGGAAAACAGCAGACGGTGGGTTTTCCGGCTGTAGGTGACAACCTATGTTTTAGCGGTGTTTAAAATGGGGCATTTTTTTCTGCACCAGACCGATAATTCCGACACATCCCTCTGCAAGGCACAGCAGTCCAGAACACCGCTAATGTGCCTAAATAGTTCAACATCATCAGAGTAGAGAAGAAAGGAAGAGTTTGTTAACACCGTTGACACACAATTGATAAAGATAGAAAACAATATTGGACCCAGCACGAAACCCTAAGGTACACCACTTGTTGCAGGGTAAACACTAGACTTTTTGCAGTTTACATCTACATAAAAAGACCGGTCAAGGAGATAGTTTACACCAAGGCAATAAGGCTTGCGTCTACACCGTACGTAGCGAGCTTGTTAAATAATAACTGATGGTTCACCGCATCAAACGCCTTACTGAGGTCAAAATAAATAACGTCCAACTGGCCGTTTCCACCAACTGCAGCTGAAGCCTGTGTCATAAAGCTTGCAAGATTTGTGACCATCGATCGACCCCAGAAAAAGCAGTGCTGACTTGATATCACGACCGTTCTATAATAATAATGATAATAATAATAATCAATCAATCAATTAATCAATCACGTTTATTTACGTGCCCAGGAACAGCCAGAGGCCTGAGTCAGGAACAGCCTTAGTCCTATCCATGTCAGAGGTACGGATAGTTACACAGAAACAAATTAAAAGAAACATTACAAGAAACAAACAAGCGACAAGACACACAAATTGAAGTAATAAAAAGGACAGAAAAAATAAGCACATTCAGAGTCTGGGCACAGATAAAAAGGAAAAAAAGAAGATGCATTTCTTGCTTTGCTTGTCGTAAAGACCACACGACAGGCAGAGCAACAACGTTTGACAGTAATACAAGAAAAACAACGCCAAGAATGTAGAGACAAATGATAAGACGAACGAATGTAAGTAAACGGTTTAAAAATAGACGACTATCTGTTGGTTAAACATAACCACAGAGAAACCTAATTCCCGGAAAACAAAAAACAAAGGAGAGATATAGATGTTTGACATACTGTATTCAATAGCGCAGCACGGTAAATTGTAAAGGAGTTGTGAAAGAAGTCAAGGCGTTCAAAGAAGTGGTTGTAACAATTGTGTATTTTGTGCAAAGGAGAATGATTGCAGTTGCGCGCAGCGGTCAAGAACGGGCAATTCGACCTGACAGGCCTTTGTGGTACACTAAACTCTGAACAGTTAAGCAGGTCTACGCAGGAAAGGTCACCATAAAAATTTTGTAAATAAATGTAAGATCTCCACGCATACTTCGCTAGTTCAAGGAAGGGATGGAAGGAACTATGGGGAAGCCAGAATCAGGATGAAAACTGTGATTGTGATGACGGTGCTTAGATATGGGTAAAAAGTTATAATAATAAGTATAATAATAATAATAATCAATGAATCAATCATGTATATTTATTGTGCCCAGGAACAGCCGTGAGGCCTTGGTGCTGGTACACAGATTTATTTATTTATTTATTTATTGATATACTGCTAGCCTGACAGCCAGGCTTTAAGCAGGAGTGGGGGAAAGTGGTACAATAATTTTTACCAAAATAACAGTGAGAAGAAGGACAGGTCGCGTGATTTTACAAGAGACAATACTATACAATATCGACATAGTTTTACACCCACACACATACACTTTGTATGCGCGAAAGAGCTAGTTAAAAGCCATGGTTATGACAATCTTATGGACATAGTTTTACACGCACACACATACACACTTGTATGCGCGGAAGAGCTAGTTACAAGCCATGGTTATGACAAACTCTTGGAAGCAATGTAATAGGCAAGATTACAACGTACTCGTTGAAAATAAAACAACAGAGAAACAGACCGCAACATTTTTTACCGCAATACAAACTGGAAAAACAGTAATGGCAGTTCGTTTAGGAACGCAGGCTGGATACAGGTAAAAAAAAGGAAAACAAAAATGGAAAGAAAAGAACATTTTGACAGCGTATAAAATAAAAGAGTAGAATTAATAACTTTTAGAATGTATATTACGAAATATACCGTACAAATCACTACAAAACGTAGAGAGCGTATACACTACATGCAATGAACACAAACAAAACTGACTGTATACAACACAATTGGTAATTACATCGTACCGATGAAACA
Organism: Haemaphysalis longicornis; assembly: GCF_048455015.1. NCBI lineage: Eukaryota > Metazoa > Arthropoda > Arachnida > Ixodida > Ixodidae > Haemaphysalis > Haemaphysalis longicornis. The sequence goes on along the minus strand of NW_027526214.1, from coordinate 51,470,025 downwards.
GAACATCTGCACACTACAGATATTCGTGTAACCTTATAACAGCAATCCACAAAATGGAAAACAACAACAGAGTCATATAAACAGCATACTCTCTATACAGTAAGGCAAGCAGGTAAAAAGAAGTTACTATAACTAGAACAAGATCCATTCAGTATGACTGAGGAACGAAATATTCCATATAGTTCCATGTAAGAGAGTAGGAGGAAGATATTAGCGAATTAAAATTCTAGAATTGTCTTAACTGAACTGATTGAGGGAGCTGTTAAAAATATATACGTCTGCAGAGTAGAAGATACACGTGCTCTGCAGCCTGAACAGCGGGCAATGTCGGTTGCAGGAGCTCAGAGTACAAAAAGGATGACATTTTCTTATGGTTTTAATAGGCACTCTTAGCTGGAGCTCCGAAAGCAGTTGCGCACTGCTAATTTGTCCATGTATGAGCCTAAAAAAAAATAAGAGGTCAGCTGTATCTAGCCTACCCTTTAGCTCAAAAATAATAATCAATCAATCAATCAATCAATCAATCAATCAATCAATCAATCAATGTTTATCATAGTGCCCAGGAACAGCGGAGGCCTTCATGTTGGAGCACTCAGAGGGAAAAATGCAGCACTGTAGTACATCAACAATTTGCTAATAAACACTCAGTGAGAAAAAAAGAAACAAAGACCTACAAAAAAACGGCAAAGAAGATTAGAAATAAAATAGTGCAATCCAACCGACTTTACACAATCAAGTCGTGCTGGCGCACAGAAAAGGTATAAGACAGCAATTATATGCATCAATAGCAGGCAAAATAACCGTGAGTGAGCAAAAATAAGAAGAAACTACAACTTCAACGAAGAATAAAAATACCATAGTGTAATTTTAGGCAACATTACACAATCAATAGAAACTGTAATGTCTGGTCAATTGCAAGAAGACATCTTACAATAGGCGTAACTATACGGAAGGGTGAGTGAAAAGAAGAAAGTTTTTACAAGATTCGGGAAGCGTACATTTTCAGTTTCAAATGGATGCATGAAGTTAATATGGCAACTTTGAATGATAAAACGGCAGAAAAAAAATTCTACGATAATTACAGTCGCAGTATCAGCACAATACACGAATAACCAGGAACAAGAACAAGCCCGGTGAAGTCAATGCACACGTCAGGACGATAAGTGAAGAAAAAGAGCCCTGCCAAGATGAACCTAGTGTGTCAGAGCTGACAACCCGGCCAAAAACTCCCGAAGAGGACGCTGAAAGATGTCGAGCTTCTAGGACTGAACAGTATGCAGATGCTGCTTTCTTTGAAGAGGAGAACGTGTGCTGCGAGCTCCAGCTGCTTTAAAAGGGTGGGCGAGCCTTGTAGCTTTTTGTGGAACGCGAAAACTGTTTGATTCAAGTAGTTCCGGGCATAAAATAATACCATGAAGCAATTTGTACATGAAAAGCAGGTCTGAGTGGGTCCGCCGGGAACTTAGAGAAACAGTTATAGGGATAGGCTCCGAAGGAAAACGATGCCTAAATATTGATGAAATTTTGGTTTGTACACGCTCTATACGTTGACAGTTGGAACTACAGGTTCCATTCCAAACGACAGAAGCATATTCTAGTTGCGGAATACAAAGCGTTCTGAATAGTTTTAGGAATGAAGAAGCAAACCGGAATTTTCAAGAAAACCTGCATACAGCCCCAAGGGAGCGTAGCGCCCGCCTAGTAAGTTGAGTGACATGAGGTGAGAAAGTTAAGGCACTGTCGAAATGCACGCCGAGGTCTCTGATCTCTTCAACTCTAGCAAGTAACCGCCGTTAATACTGTAGCAAAATAAAGTGCGGTTAGTTTTCCTGCTATAAGGCATGACCTTTGTTTTTGTAGAGTTAAGATTTAATCTATTGTCTGAGCACCACTTGGAAAATGAGGATATATATTGCTCCAGGGCAATGCAGTCATTAATGGACTCAATCCGTCTGAATATTTTAATGTCGTCAGCGTAAAGAAGGAAAGAAGACACCTTAATTGCGGCTGACACATCATTAACAAAAATGGAGAACAATAGAGGCCCCAACACGGAGCCTTGAGGCACACCGCTTGTTGATCTGTACAGAGCAGACGTCTGCCCGTTAACGCTAACGAAACTGAACCGGTTATCTAGATAACTACCCAACAATGCCACGAGTGGTGTATCAATTCCTACCTGTAAAAGCTTTTTAAGTAACAGCGTGTGGCAGACAACGTGAAATGCTTTGCTCAGATCACTGCAGACAACGTCGAGCTGGCCCCTCTCAGAAATCGCTGCCGAGGCCTGCTCCATGAAGCAGGAGAGATTAGTTGTTGTCGACCTACCTGATATAAACCCGTGCTGTTTACTTACAAGAAGATTCTGTACAGAACTTGACAGTAATTTGTACAGCGCTGTCTCAAACAGCTTGGAACAAGCACAAAGGAGAGAAACTGCTCTGTAGTTTGTTGCATCCGATTTGGAGCCTGAGTAGAAAATAGGACGCACTCGAGAAATTTTCCACGCGAGAGGGAACACGTTTGTTTTTAGACACTGGGTAAATATCACCGTCAAAACAGGTACAAAAATGCTGCCGTATGTTTTGAGAATAGCTGGAGGTATTCCGTCAGCTCCACACGACAATGACGGTTTCATGCGCTTTAGGCTCTCCAAAACCAACTGCTCGTCCAAAAGCACTAAGCTAGAGCCTTGTACGCGCTTTAACAATATGTTCATTTCAGAGACGTCACGCTGGCCGCATGTGGCACTAAAGTGCTGAGCAAATTGGTTGGCCACATTATGAACTTCTTCCCCAGAGGAATCTACAAGATTGATAAGATCATGTGAGTTTTTTTTACGGGACCGGATGTATCTCCAAAATGTTTCAGGCTAAGATTTGCACTACTCTCTACAGAATCGATATAGGAGCGCTGGTCCCGCTCATAAAGGTTTTTACATTATTTGCGGTAAGAGCAGAAGTTCTGTTTCTATTCGTCACTCGCGGTTTTTTTATACTTTCTGTGGCAGCGGTCTTTTAATTTAAGAGTCGTACGAAGTTCTTTCGAAAACCAATGTGGGTGTTTGGAGTGGTTTGGTTTGTACTTGGGAATAAATTGGTCCATACCGCTTTTGACAATTTCGGTGAACCGTTCGACCTGTGCATTGCAATCAGGGAGTTCTTGAATTTCCGACCAATCAAACGAAGAAAAAAAGGTATACAAGCCAATGTAATCCCCACGTGCATAACAGAAGGGAGAGAGTTCATTATACTTTAGTGAGGTACCACAATGCCGAATCGAAACGGGAGCCGAAACTGAAAATGGAGGATGAAGCTTGTCGGGTTTGACAAGAGAGATATCCACCATTGATACTCGCGCGTTCTGAATGTTTGAGAAGCAGAGGTCTAAGATATTTTCGGAGCAGTTTTTGATGTTATTCAGTTGTGCCATGGATATAAAATCTAAGAAGTCTAAAACAATGCGAGATTTTTGCTGTACGTAATAATTGTAATGCTGGTTAGTTAGACTGTCCCATTGTACACCAGGTGCAATAAAATCCCCCAGAATGATAAAATGGTGATTTTGGGGTGAAGCGCAAATTTCTTCTACAGAAGTAAGTAGATCATTGAATGAAGAAATAGGAACATCGGGGGGAATATGAAACGCCCCTATTAAGAGCCTCTCGCCCCCAGTCAGTCGGATGTCCAGCCAGACACACTCATTGCCGCCCTCAAGGTCTTGACGCCTCTTACACTGAAGACCACAATCGACCGCAACTAATACGCACCCTCCCTTTTGTTTAGCCCCAGTAAAATTCCTATCTTTGCGGAAAACTTGGTACTTTGGAGGGAAATAATCATTTGAGCTAATGTCGCTACAGAGCCAGGATTCAGAAATTACAATAATTGGAAAATTTGAGGAAAGTACATTAGCGAAAAATTCGGGCGCTTTAGTGCGAAGGCCGCGCGCATTTTGATAGTAAATGCCCACCCTATTGTTAGTTTTTTTCATCGTGTGGGAGATCAGTGGAACAGAACATTTCGGCATCCAGCTTTCCGCGGAAAGATTTGAAAAGGCAGCCCTTCGGCCAGAACAAAGGATCTCTCAAACGCTCGAAGGAGTCCTCATCGACCGTAACGCAGAAGGAAGAATATGAACTGTACTTAGTCTTCAGCCGCTGACAAGCCAGAGGTATGATATGTACCGTCGAAAGATGCTCCGTCAGTTGGGCTGAAGTGGTGCACGGTGACAGTTTAGACACGAAGATGTGTCTCGGACGCTCAGATGAACGAACGATCAATCAATCAATCAATCAATCAATCAATCAATCAATCAATCAATCAATCAATCAATCAATCAATCAATCAATCAATCAATCAATCAATCATGTTATTTACGTGCCCAGGAACAGCCAGAGGCCTAGGTGATGGCTCACGGGTAGTTACATGAAAACAAAATACAAGAAACATATAGCAAGAAACAAACAAGCGACAAGTCACACAATTTGAAGTAGTGAAAATGACAAATAAAGCACAGGCGGAGCCTGGGTACACGTAAAAAATAAAAAAAGAAGATGCCTATGTTGCTCTGCCACTTGTTGTCCTGTACATAGCGGACTACCTGGGGTTAACACTCACATAACAAAACCGATTGTGTAGGTAACTCCACAACAATGCCACGAGTGGTGCATCAACGCCAGACAGTAAAAGCTTATTAAGTAACAACGAGTGGCAGACAACATCAAATGCCTTGCTCAGGTCACAGTATATAACGTCCAACTGGCCCCTCTCTGAAACTGCTGCGGAGGCCTGCTCCATGAATAATAATAATAATAATAATCAATAAATCAATCAATCATGTTTATTTACGTGCCCAGGAACAGCCAGAGGCCTGAGTGCTGGCGCACGGGTAGTTACATGAAAACAAAATACAAGAAACATATAGCAAGAAACAAACAAGCGACAAGACACACAAATTGCAGTGAAAATGACAAATAAAGCCTAGGCCGAGCCTGGGTACAGGTAAAAAATAAAAAAAAGAAGATGCCTATGTTGCTCTGCCTGTCGTAAAGGCCACACGACAGGCAGAGCAACAAAGTTTGACAGTAATACAACAAAAACAACGGAGTGTAGAGACAAATGATAATACGAACAAATGACGGTAAACAGTTTCAAAAATAGGCAACTATCAGTTGGATAGACACAACCGCAGAGAAACCAAATTCCAGAAAAAAAAGAGCGACAGACATATCATAGGTGTTTAACATACTGTATTCAACAGCGCTGTACGGTAAATTGTAAAGAATTTCTGAAAGATGTCAAGGCGTTCAAAGAAGCGGTTGTAACAATTCTGTATTCTGCGCACAGGAGAACGATTGGAGTTGCGCGCAGCGGTCAAGAACGGGCGATGCGACCTACTGGGCTTTTGTGGTACACTAAACTCTAAACAGTTAAGCAGGTCTGCGCAAGAAAGGTCGCCATGAACAATTTTGTGAAGAATTGTAACGTCTGCACGCATACGTCTGCAGTTCAAGGAAGGGATGGAAGGGACTATGGGTAAGTCAGAATCAGGATGAAAACTGTGATTTTGATGACGGTGCCTTAATATGGATAAAAACTTCTTCTGCACACGTTCTATTATTTCACTACTAGATTTGGAGATGCCGTTCCAGGCAACAGAAGCATATTCTAACTGTGGTATACATATTGCATTGTATAGCATTATAAATGGATCTGGAGAAGAGAATTCCTTTGTAATCCGACACACATTTCCAAGGCTTCGGAGTGCTCGCCGGGTGATGAGCCTAATATGAGGAGAAAAAGAGAGGGTACTGTCGAAAAGCACCCCTAGGTCCCTAATCTCATCAACCCTTTGCAGAGGAGCTCCCTCAATACTGTAGAAATACAGCAGACAGTGGGTTTTCCGGCTGTAGGTGACAACCTTTCTTTTAGTGGGGTTTAAAATTAAGCAGTTTTTCCTGCACCAGACCGATAATTCCGACACATCCCTCTGCAAGGCACAGCAGTCCTGAACACCGCTAATGTGCGTCAATAGTTTGACATCATCAGCATAGAGAAGAAAAGAAGAGTTTGTTAACACAATTGAAACATCATTGATAAAGACAGAAAACAATAATGGACCCAGCACGGAACCCTGAGGTACACCACTTGTTGCAGGGTAAACACTAGACTTTTTGTAGTTAACATCTACATAAAAGGACCGGTTAATGAGATAGTTGGACAACAAGGCAACAAGGCTTGCGTCTACACCAGACTTAGCAAGCTTGTAATTAACTGATGGTTCACCACATCAAACGCCTTACTGAGGTCAAAGTAAATAACGTCCAACTGGCCGTTTTCACAAACTGCAGCTGAAGCCTGTGTCATAAAGCTTGCAAGATTTGTGACCGTCGATCGACCCGCGAAAAAGCCGTGCTGATTTGGTATCACAACGTTCTTGACGCAGGCAGCAAGAACTTTGTGCAGAGCTGACTCAAAGAGTTTTGAGGTGACACAAAGGAGTGAGATCGGGCGATAGTTAGAACCGGCTGACTTATCACCAGACTTAAATATTGGAAAAATTCGAGCGATCTTCCATGAACAAGAAAATTTACCTAAAAGTAAGCAGTTATTATAAATGAAAGTTTAGACAGGCACAAAAATGTTGCCATAAGCCTTCATGAGGGCTGCTGGAATTCCATCTGCACCACAGGAAAATGATGGTTTCATCCGTTGAAGGCTATCATTGACAATTTTTTCATCGAACCTAAGGGTGTTAAAATTAGAGTTATTAAACGATAGGCGTTCGTCGTTGCCATCTGGCAGTTGAAAGACGGAATGAAAGTACTGAGCAAAACTGGTGGCAACATCCTCAACCTCTTCACTATCGGAATTAAGCAGGCTAACGTGTTCTTTCGACGCCTTAGAACGGCCGCGTAGATACCTCCAGAATTCAGCCGGTTTCTGAGACGCAGCAGCCTTTAACGATTCTATATAGAGCTGGTGGTCACGCCGGTAGAGGATTTTAGTAAGTGAGCGATACCGACTAAACTCCGCTTTCCACTTGTCAAGCCCAGAACGCTTGGCCTTTTTGTGGGCGCTATCCTTAAGTTTAAGCGAACTTCGAAGTTCTTTAGAAAACCAGTGGGAAATTTGGAAGGAACAGGCTTATAACAAGGGATATACTTTTCCATGCCCCTTCTGACGATTTCAGTGAAACGTCGAACCTGTTCGTCAACATCATTGACATCCAAAACACTAGACCATTCAGCAGATGAATAAAAGTGATACAGCCCAGCATAATCTCCACGCTTGAAAGCATATCGCGGGACTGCACAATTGTCAACACCGCCAGAGCGATGCTGGGTCGTGACCGAGACAGAGACAATATGAGGGGGTGAAACTTGTCGGGGTGCACAAGGTATATTTCGGAGGCACACACTTGTACGTTTTTTAAGTTTGAGAAGCACACATCTAGAACATTACCACAAGAGTTTTCTATGCGGCAAAACTGCTGCATGGAGGTGAACGATTGAAAATCTAATAGGATGCTGCATATCTGCGCTGCATAATGATTTTTGTGCTCAAAGGAAAGACTGTTCCAGCGAATACCTGGGGTGTTGAAGTCTCCAAGTGTAATGAGCTTATGGTTGGAGTGTGCATTTGAGACATTTTCTATGGATGTGAGTGTTCGATTAAATACAGAAAATAATACATCCGGAGATATATAGAATGCACCGATGAGTAGCTTCTCGCCCTTCGTGAGGCCTACCTCAAGCCAAACTGATTCGTCTAGGGTCTCGAGGTCAGCACGCCCCATGCAATGCACTGAATGATCAGCGGGAACGAGAACCCCGCCACCTTTTTGTTTAGGTCCAGTTATTTTCTGTCGCTTCTAAAGATTTGATAGAAGAGAAATAGTCGGAAGACGAGATATCATCGGAAAAGCCAGGTTTCAGTAATGACAACAACAGAAAATTTAGAGCATACAATATTTCTAATAAATTCAGAGGACTTAGTTCGTACATCTCTAGTGTTTTGATAGTATATGTCGAAACTCTCGTACTTACTGATCATTTTCAGTTATTTCAGAGCTGTGCAGCATACCAGGGTGGACCTTGCCTTGAAACGGCTTGAAAAAGGCTGCCTTTTGGCCACATAGACGGGTCGCTCAGGCGCCTAAAACACTCCGCGTTAACAGTTACGCAAAAAGAAGAATAGGAGTCGTACTTGGCCCTAAGGCGTTTGCACGACAATGGCGTAACTTGCACAGTTTACAAGTGAGCCAACAGTTGAGCAGATGTGGTGTTAGCGGACAGTTTTGAAACAAAGATGACCCTGGAGCTCGGTGGTCGGTGTACCATAACCAACTGAGATGCTTCCGACGCACCCACGCGGGGAGGGCTCCTTTTCTTCTGCAAGTTCGTAGGCGGGCCATTAAACGCAGTGTCGGACATAGGAGGCGGGGGCAGAGGGTGGACCGAAGGGGAAACCAAAGTGCACAAGGCCGTAGCAGGTTGACTGCTGGGGCGGTCAACGAACGGCCAAGCGGTGTTAGAGGACAGGAAGGGGCACCTTCACCAGCTGCACCGGCGGCGTCTTCGGCGAACGACGACCTCGTAGAGATACCAGACTGCGGTGACGTCACCGGCGGCATGAAAGGATTAACAGGCTTCGGGGAAGCAGGCGGAGAAGGCGGGGGACGCGCGAGCTCCCCTCGCAGGCAGCTAACCTCCTCACGCAGGGAAGCGACGATTGTAGCCTGATGGGCAAGCCCAGCCACGTTGTCCCGTCGAAGAAGCCGGTTCTCCTCGCGCAGCTCGGTGACAACATCCCCCAGAAAAGAGAGGCTGGCGCAGGCCTCGGACAGGAGATTCTTCAAAGCAGCTACCTCTGCGCGTAGGTCCGCCGAAGAATTGAGCTTGCTCCGACAGCGGACGCCACTCGTTTGGCCGGGATGTTCGCTGGCTCACCGTCTTCGCTGGCTTGGTCACCGGGGTCGCTAGGCCTAGCGGGTGACGCCGCTGCCACCCACAGATTGCCGACGAACGGCTGCTCACCGGAGATCAAACGCTGCAGTTCCTCGTCCGGAAGAACAATGCACTTTCCGTGCGCACGGCGTTTACACGCAGAACATCGAAAAAACTCCTGCCTGCCGAAGAAAGCGAGGCAGCAAAGGAGGCACTTCTCCTTACTGGGCGCCTTTATAATAACAATAATAATAATAATAATAATCAATCAATCAATCAATCAATCAATCAATCAATCAATCAATCAATCAATCAATCGATCAATCAATCAATCATTTATTTAACGTGCCCAGGAACAACCGAGAGGTCTTGATGCTGGAGCACAAAAAAAAGAAACAAAAAAACTAAGAATAACACAATAGAACAAGATGACTGTTCAGAAGAAAACTATCAGAGATACAATGCGCACAGAAATATTAGGATGACAGGACAAAAGTAGATTAACACAGTATGAGAAATAGCTAATGATAATGACGAAAAGTCAGATAATATACATAGATACATAGATAGGTACATACAACAATGCGCCAGATAACCTAAAAGAGAAGGATAGAGCAAATTGCACATGTGCTGTTATCTTATAACGGTAGAAACCTTGGAGGAAAACGGTGACTGTGACCCATCAAAAACATCAAGGTCAAGAAAATAAGAATTATAAAGACTTTGTATCCTGTTGAGGGTTGAGTGCTGAGAGAGGCGGGTAGTTACAAGAAACGGCCTGCTCTCTCTTGTTTGCTTCCGCGGAATCCGAAAATTAATACTATTGAGCAGTATAGGACAGGATATAGTACCGCGAACGAGCTTGAAAAGAAAGAAGAGATCGGCGCGATTTCGCCGGCAGCGAAGTGAAGGCAGTGACAATAGTTGAACGGTGTTAGAACACGAGCCAGAGCCATTTTTAGCGAAGCGATGGTAGTAAACGCTTAGAAATTTTTTCTGTACACGCTCAACTACGTTACTTAAGGAATTAGAGATGCCATTCCAGATCACAGATGCATACTCAAGTTGAGGAAGACATATTGCGGTGTACAATTTGCGGAGTGGCATAGGAGAATTGAATTCTCTCGATATTCTACAAACACAGCCGAGAGTACGAAGACCCGCATAGCAACACGCTTAGTATGAGCAGAAAAATGCAAGATGCTATCAAAGAGAACGCCGAGATCATTGATCTCACAAACCCTACATAAAGACACAGAATTGACAGAGTATAAAAAAGATACGCTAGATGATTTGCGAGTGAAACTCATGACTTTTGTCTTTGAAATATTGTGAGAAATGTTATTGTTTTTACACCATTCTGAAAAAGAACACAAATCAGACTGCAACAAGCGACAGTCGTTAAATGAATTAATTTCCCTAAATATCTTTATATCGTCTGCATACAAAAGGAAAGAAGAATTGCGAATGGCAGAAGAAACGTCGTTAACACACATTAAAAAGAGGAGTGGGCCTAAAACCAAACCCTGAGGTACACCACTGGTCACTTTGTAAAAGGAGGACGTTTGGCCATTGACGGCAACATAACATGATCTGTCACGAAGGTAGCTATGCAATAGATTCACAACAGCGGTGTCAACATCAAAATGAGCAAGTTTAACCACAAGCATTGAGTGACTGACTACATCGAACGCTTTACTGAGGTCACAGTAAATGGTGTCGACCTGTCCTCTCTGGAATACAGGTATAGATATTTGCGTCATGAAACTGGCAAGATTAGTGACGGTTGAGCGGCCAGGGACAAATCCATGTTGAATATTATTCAATGAGTTTTTCACATTAAAAGACATTATGTGGTGAAAGGCCAGCTCGAAAATCTTTGACATGGCACAGAGAAGAGAAATCGGTTGATAATTCGAGACATCAGTTTTAGAGCCAGACCTAAATACTGGAAAAACACGAGTAATTTTCCACATGCTAGGAAATGTGGAAGTAATCAGAAAGTTATTAAATATGCTAGTCAGTACTGGGACCAATATACTGCTATAAGCTTTTAGTATGGCTGAGGGGATACCATCTGGACCACATGATAAGGATGGTTTCAAGCGCTTAATGCATTCGCTGATGAGATTTTCATCTAGCGACAGAGCATTGGGTGTGTTGATTTCCAAGTGTTGTTCGATAGTAGTGCTAGAGTCAGAGGCTTTATAAAGGGAAGAGAACTGCGTGGCAAAACAGTCAGCGACGGCTTGTAGTTCTGTTCCATTGGAGTCCAGTAGTATTAAAGGCTCTTCACTTTTGTTAGACCGTTTGCGTACATACTTCCAGAACTCAGCCTGCCTGTCAGAGGCGCTTTTTTCTAAGTGTGCAATATATGAACTGTGATCCCGTTTATATAGGCGTTTACAAAGAGTTCGAAAGCATCGGAAATCTTCCTTGCGCTCGAGAGATGGAGTGCTTTTAAGCTTTCTGTGTGCGCGATCTTTCTGCTTTAGAGCACTTATAAGTTCAGACGAGAACCAGGGGGATATTTATGGAATAATAATAATAATAATCAATCAATCAATCAATCAATTAATCATGTTTATTTACGTGCCCAGGAACAGCCATAGGCCTGAGTGCGGGCGCACGGGTAGTTACATGGAAACAAAATACAAGAAACATATAGCAAGAAACAAACAAGCGACAAGACACACACAAATTGAAGTAGTGAAAATGACAGAAATAAAGCACAGGCGGAGCCTGGGTACAGGTAAAAAAATAAAAAAAGAAGATGCCTATGTTGCTCTGCCCGTCGTAAAGGCCGCACGACAAGCAGAGCAACAAAGTTTGACAGTAATACAACAAAAACAACGGCAAGAGTGTAGAGACAAATTAAAAAACGAACAAATGACAGTAAACAGTTTCAAACATAGGCAACTATCAGTTGGATAGACACAACCGCAGAGAAATCAAATTCCAGAAAAAAAAAGAACGACAGACATATCATAGATAAATAATAATAATAATAATAATAATAATATTCAATCAATCAATCATGTTTATTTACGTGCCCAGGAACAGCCAGAGGCCTGGGTGCTGGCGCACGGATAGTTACATGAAAACAAAATACAAGAAACATATTGAAAGAAACAAGCGACAACACACACACAAATTGAAGTAGCGAAAATTACAGAAATAAAGCACAGGCGGAGCCTGGGTACAGGTAAAAAAGAAAAAGAAGATGCCTTTGTGGCTCAGCTTATTGTAATGAATACACAACAAGCAGAGAACAAAGTTTAACAGTAAGACGACAAGAACAATGACAAAGTATAGAGACAAATGATAAGACAACCATGATAAGTAAACAGTTTAATAATAATAATAATAATAATAATAATAATCAATCAATCATGCTTATTTAGGAGCCCAGGAACAGCCATGGGCCTGAGTGCTGACGCACGGATAGTTACATGAAAACAAAATACAAGAAACATATTGCAAGAAACAAACAAGCGACAAGCCACACACAAAATGAAGTAGCGAAAATTACAGAAATAAAGCCCAGGCGGAGCCTGGGTACAGGTAAAAAAGAAAAAAGAAGATGCCTTTGTGGCTCAACTTATTGTAATGAATACACAACAAGCAGAGAACAAAGTTTGACAGTAAGACGACAAAAACAATGACAAGAGTATAGAGACAAATGACAAGACAAGCATGATAAGTAAACAGTTTCAAAAGCAAGCAACTATATTGGTTAAACAGAACCGCAGAGAAACCAAATTTCAGCAATAAAAAAAAGAAAAACGAACGACAGAGATATCATAGATGTTTAACATACTGTGTTCAACAGCGCAGTACGGTAAATTGTAAAGGAGCTTTGAAAGATGTCAAGGCGTTCAGTAAAGCGGTTGTAGCAATTCTGTATTCTGCGCACTGGAGAATGATTGGAGTGTCGCGCAGCGGTCAAGAAAGGGCGATAATAATAATAATTATTATTATTATTCAATCAATCAATCAATCAATCAATCAATCAGTCATGTTTATTTACGTGCCCAGGAACAGCTAGAGGCCTGAGTGCTGGCCCACGGGTAGTTACATGAAAACAAAATACAAGAAACATATAGCAAGAAACAAACAAGCGACATGACACACACAAATTGAAGTAGTGAAAATGACAGAAATAAAGCACAGGCGGAGCCTGGGTACAGGTAAAAAAAAATAAAAAAAGAAGATGCCTATGTTGCTCTGCCCGTCGTAAAGGCCGCACGACAGGCAGAGCAACAAAGTTTGACAGTAATACAACAAAAACAACGGCAAGAGTGTAGAGACAAATTAAAAAACGAACAAATGAGAGTAAACAGTTTCAAACATAGGCAACTATCAGTTGGATAGACACAACCGCAGAGAAATCAAATTCCAGAAAAAAAAGAACAACAGACATATCATAGATAAATAATAATAATAATCACTCAATCAATCAATCAATCAACCTTTATTTTCGATGCCCAGGAACAACCCTAGGGTCTTGGTACTGGTACACCATATACAAATCGTACATAAAAACAATCTAAAATCAAGACAACACAACACAGAAAACTGTATGCATGAAAGAAACAATAAAGTAAAGATAGTTACAGGAATCTCAGAAAGCAAAACAGCAAAAAAAAAGAAAAGAAAAGAAACAGGAGACCTAGCTGCAAGCCATGACACTCGGACAGCGAAATGTTCAAGGCACGTGAAAAACAGGAAATACTCACTGAACATGACAGCGAATAAGTTATACGCATAACACGAAGGTTTTATAACAAAATGTTCGGAAGTTTCAACTTTGAAAGAAGTTCAGCATTACAAGCACTGGCACTCAAACCTACAGAAATTCAAGCAACGCAAAACCAAGAAATGTGAAAAACAAACAAGAACATGATTTGCCTAAAATAAATACAGCACATAAATTTGCAATGACTAAAGGCACTTAAGCTACAACAGTTTTCAAGTCGTTTGAGAACAAAGAAAAAGAGCTCTGAAATATATCAAGACGATCAGAATATTCATTATATGCACATTGTATTCTGCAGATGGACGAGCGTCTTCTACTTAAAGCATCTGTTCTAAAAGTTCGAAATGTTCGGAAAAGTTTGTTCGGCAAGTTGACACTGATAAGTGTAACCAAGTCTTCACACAAAATATCCCCATGAAGAAGTTTATAAAGAAAGATAATATCAGCTCGCATTCGTCGACACCGAAGGGAAGGAAGACTTTTCAGAAAAGGCACACTGCCGTTAGCGTCTTCTAGCTCATGACGGAAGCGGTGCTTAAAGATAAAGAGGAACTTATATTGAACTCTTTCGATACGGTCACTATTGGACTTGCAAGTTCCATTCCAAACAACAGACCCGTATTCGAGAAGAGGTAGGCAGAGAGCCGAATACAACTTTAAAAAAGGAAGAGGTCCTTTAAACTCTCTAGAATACCTGCAAACAGCACCCAGACATCGAAGAGAGCGACGGGTAATTTGTGTAACGTGGGAAGAGAAAGTCAGAGAAGAATCAAATAGTACTCCCAAGTCTCGAATTTCAGTCACCCTCGGCAATGCAGTGCTTGCAATTTTATGAGAGTATTGCAGCTGTTGAGTTTTTCTACTATAGGAGACAACTTTCGTTTTTGAGGGGTTCAAAATTAGGTCGTTTTTGGTGCACCAACGATGGAATGACGCAATATCAGCCTGAAGATAATTACAGTCATGAATATTGCGCACTTCTCTAAAGATTTTTATATCATCAGCATACAACAAAAAAGAAGAATTTTGAATTACAGAAGCAACATCGTTAATGAAAATGGAGAAAAGAAGGGGACCCAGAACAGATCCCTGGGGTACACCACCGGTTGCTTTGTACCTAAATGAAGTTTGACCGTTAACACTTACATAGCAATATCGCTGCTGGAGATAGCAACGTATAAGACCCACCAAAGAAGCGTGGACATCTAACAGAATGAGCTTGGCAAGCAATAACGAGTGGTTGACTACATCAAAGGCCTTGCTCATGTCACAGTAGACCACATCAAGCTGGCTTCTACCAACGATTGCTGGGACAGCCTGCTCCATGAAGCACGCGAGGTTTGTGGAAGTTGAACGACCACGCATAAAGCCATGTTGATTAGGAATGAGGACGAGTTTAAGTGAGAAAGACAACACCATATGAAGAGATAACTCGAATAGGTTAGAGGCAGAACAAAGGAGCGAGACTGGCCTATAGTTTATGGCGTCAGTTTTTGGGCCTGACTTGAATACAGGGAATACGCGAGAGATTTTCCATGAGCGAGGGAACGTGCCAGACCGGAGACAGTTATTAAACATTGAAGTGAACACTGGAACGAATATGTTTGCATACGTTTTAAAAATGGCGCCAGGAACACCATCTGGTCCACAAGAAAGCGAGGGCTTTAGCCGCTTGATACTGGTCCGCACGATGTTCTCATCCAGTTGGAAACAACCAGAGTTACCGCCCTGGTGACAAGGGGCGCTACTGTTATCACTGCCACCGCTAATTCCAAAAAAAGAAGAAAACTGACGAGCAAAGCAGTCGGCCACCTCCGCAACCTCATTGCCGTTGGAGTCTAGTAAACGAATAGATTCTTTAGTTTTACTAGATCTTGAATGAATGTACTTCCAGAAGGCTCCCGGTTGATGGGTTGCTTTAGCTTCTACTGATGCCAGGTACGAAGCATGATCACGCTTGTGCAATATTTTGCATAAGGCACGTAGGCGCCGAAACTCCTGAGTGAACTGGTTCGCACCAGAGCGCTTCATCTTTCTATGCGCACGTTCTTTGAGTTTAAGGGCATCCCGCATTTCAGAAGAAAACCAGTGTGGGAATTTGAACTTCTTTGGTAAATATTGCGGGATGTATTCTTCATACCCAAAAGTACAATCTCAGTAAAACGGTCAACTTGTTCATTGACATCAGGTTCGTCAATGACTGTCGACCAAGGGACAGCAGAAAAGTAATCATACAGCCCAACGTAATCTCCCCGGGCGAAAGCGTAGCGAGGTAGCGTGTTGCAGGAACTTACGGAATGGTGGAGCATTGTGGGAAGGGAACAGGAAATAGAAAGAGGAGGATGAAATCTGTCAGGTCTAACTAAAGGACAATCAGAGTGTGACACACTAACATCATCAAAATTCGAAAAACACAGGTCCACAATGTTTCCACTGCAGTTTTCTATGTGATTATGCTGTGCCATGGAAGTGAAAGACGAAAAATCTAGTAATCTATTACCCTTCTGTTCAATGTGGTGGTTATGATGGGAACAGGATAGATGGCTCCACTGAACGCCAGGAGCGTTAAAGTCTCCAAGAAGGAGGACCTTGCGGTTGCATTGAGTAATAAACTCTTGTTCAATGGAGGAAACTAACTGATTGAATGCGTCAGGAGCTACATCAGGGGGAATGTAAAAAACCCCAACAAGAAGTTTTTCAGTTTTAGAGATAAGAATTTCAACCCATACAGACTCATCTGCATTCTGAATATCACTACAAAGCACACTCGGGAGAGATTTGTCGACGGCAAGAAGGACCCCACCCCCTTTTTGTTTGCTTCCCGTCAAGGCACGATCACTACGATATACATGGTAATTTTGAGGGAAATAATCACTGGACAGAATATCAGGGCACAACCAAGTTTCAGAGATAGCTATTAACGAAAAACACGAAGCCAGAACATTACCAAAGAAGTCAGTTGCCTTGGTACGAAGACCGCGCACATTCTGATAAAGCACATCCAAAGTACTAGTCATCATTGCGTTTCTTATGTGATGCGCTCAGAGCTGTGAAGCATGCCTTCGCGAAACATGCCTCGAAACTCCTTAAAGAGGCAGTAATAATAGGCAGTAATAATAAAATTAATAATAATAATAATAATAATCAATCAATCATGTTTATTTACGTGCCCAGGAACAGCCATGGGCCTGAGTGCTGACGCACGGATAGTTACGTGAAAACAAAATACAAGAAACATATTGCAAGAAACAAACAAGCGACAAGCCACACACAAATTGAAGTAGCGAAAATTACAGAAATAAAGCCCAGGCGGAGCCTGGGTACAGGTAAAAAAGAAAAAAGAAGATGCCTTTGTGGCTCAACTTATTGTAATGAATACACAACAAGCAGAGAACAAAGTTTGACAGTAAGACGACAAAAACAATGACAGGAGTATAGAGACAAATGATAAGACAAGCATGATAAGTAAACAGTTTCAAAAACAAGCAACTATATTGTTTAACAGAACCGCAGAGAAACCAAATTTCAGCAATAAAAAAAAGAAAAACGAACGACAGAGATATCATAGATGTTTAACATACTGTGTTCAACAGCGCAGTACGGTAAATTTTAAAGAAGCTTTGAAAGATGTCAAGGCATTCAGTGAAGCGGTTGTAGCAATTCTGTATTCTGCGCACTGGAGAATGATTGGAGTTGCGCGCAGCGGTCAAGAAAGGGCGATAATAATAATAATAATTATTATTATTCAATCAATCAATCAATCAATCAATCAATCAATCAATCAATCAATCATGTTTATTTACGTGCCCAGGAACAGCTAGAGGCCTGAGTGCTGGCGCACGGGTAGTTACATGAAAACAAAATACAAGAAACATAGAGCAAGAAACAAACAAGCGACAAGATACACACAAATTGAAGTAGTGAAAATGACAGAAATAAAGCACAGGCAGAGCCTGGGTACAGGTAAAAAAATAAAAAAAGAAGTTGCCTATGTTGCTCTGCCCGTCGTTAAGGCCACACGACAGGCAGAGCAACAAAGTTTGACAGTAATACAACAAAAACAACGGCAAGAGTGTAGAGACAAATGAAAAAACGAGCAAATGACAGTAAACAGTTTCAAAAATAGGCAACTATCAGTTGGATAGACACAACCGCAGAGAAATCAAATTCCAGAAAAAAAAGAACGACAGACATATCATAGGTGTTTAACATACTGTATTCAACAGCGTTGTACGGTAAACTGTAAAGGATTTCTGAAAGATGTCAAGGCGTTCAAAGAAAATAATCATAATAATAATCATTTCAATCAATCAATCAATCAATCATTTAATTTATTTGCGTGCCCAGGAACAGCCGGGGTCGGCCTTTGTGCGGGCGCACGGAAGCAGAAACACACGAAACATAATGTACACATCTTTCAAATACAAAATAAAATACAAAATACAAAAAAACGAAAGGATAGCTTATGTTGAAGTTACGGAATGAAAGTCATTTAAGTGCATGAACTCAAGGATAAAAGACAAATGCAGAATAAGAAAAGTTGGCAGTTACGCCAATACAAACTCACAGACATGTTGGCGAAACAGTAGGACAATCATTAAATATATCAAGGTAATCCGAGTACCGATTGTACGTGTATTGCAGTCGGCACACAGGGCACAGGACACGCAGACAATTGGGGTTGCAAAAGGTATCATGTTTCCTGGTCCACCTTTGCGGCACATAAACACGAACATGCTGTAGGAGCTCACCACAAGACACTATGCCGTGCATAATTTTAAAGAGGAAGAGAATATCAGCCTTGTTCCGCCTGGAAGTTAAGCATGATAGCGTCAATGAAGAGGGCGATCCAGGGTTATAATTACTACTACCGCCAAAGCGATGGTTGAAGATAGATATGAACTTATTTTGGACCCTTTCTACAAGCTTACGGTTTGTTTTACTCGTGCTGTTCCAGACAACAGATGCATATTCAAGCTGAGGACGACATATAGTTGTGTACAGCTTGAGAAGAGAAAGCGGCTCCTTGAACTCCTTGGACACGCGACAGACAACGCCAAGTGATCGAAGAGCTCTACGAGTAATTACCTGCATATGTGGAGAGAAGCTCAGTTTACTGTCGAAAGTGACGCCTAGGTCATTAACCTCTACCACACGTCGGAGTAATTCACCATTGATGTTATAGGGAAACAAGATGTTGTCAGTCTTTCTTGTGTATGTCATTACCTTAGTTTTAGATGTATTATAGAGGAGTTTGTTGCATGAGCACCAATGCGAGAAGGACGAGATTGCTCTCTGGAGAGCGGAACAGCTGGCAGAGTTGGAAACAGATTTAAATATTTTTACATCATCGGCATATAAAAGAAAATTACAATCATTAAATATTGTCGCGACATCATTTATAAAGATTGAGAAGAGAAGTTGCCCGAGAACTGAGCCCTGAGGGACACCACTGGTGACCTCCTAGGAAAGAGAAGACTGTCCATTTACATGCACGAAACATGACCTATCACATCGATAATTGCATATAAGAGATATCAGGGATGGTTGTATATAAAGCTCAGATAGTTTTTTGGCTAAGAGCTCGTGGCAGACGACATCAAAAGCCTTGCTTAAATCAAAGTAGACTACATCAAGTTGACCTCTCCCTTGCACAGCTTCCGAAGCATGCAGCATGAAGTTGACGAGATTGGTAGTGGTCGATCGGCCCGCGAAAAAACCATGCTGTTCAGGTATTAATGTGGTATTTATACTGAATGTGAGTAGTTTATGCAGTATTGACTCAAACAATTTAGAAGCAGCACATAGAATAGATATCGGTTGGTAGTTCGTGGGGTCCAATTTAGAACCTGTCTTAAATACAGGAACAACCCTTGCATTCTTCCAACGAGCGGGGAACTTGCCAGACTTTAGAGAAGTTTGAAATATACACGTCAATACTGTAACTAGGATATCACCAAACGCTTTCAGTACGGCAGAAGGAATGCCGTCAGGGCCGCATGAAAATGACGATTTCAATTGTTTCAGAGCTTTCAAAACGAGACTTTCCGAAACCAGCACTTCTGAGTTTTTACAGTAACCTAGAGATTGTGGAGGGGGGCAAGCTGCACTGTTGTTGCCATAATTAGAACGAAATTGTCGCGCAAAGGCATTGGCAACGTCCGATATGCTCTCTCCTCGTTCATCGATGAGGTTAATGTTCCCAGGTGAATTTTTACATGTTTGAGAACGGACGTTGCCCCAGAAAGCTTTTGCATTGCGCGTTGCATCAGCCTCAACCGCGGCAATGTAATTCGACCTATCGAGCCTAACCAGACATTTACAAAGAGATCTGAGTTGACGAAACTCATTCTGCCACCTTTCCTGCCCCGTTTTCTTAGCTTGCTTGTGCGCTCGATTTTTCCTCCCCAAAGCTCGTTTAAGTTCAGCAGAAAACCAACGCGGAAAATTGCCTTTCTTTTCAAATTTACGGGGAACAAAGCTCCTCAAGCCATCGTGAACAACTTCAGTAAAAAAATCGGTCTGTTCATCAACGTCGTTGAGGTTAGCTATTGGTGACAAATCAGTGTTACTAAGAAAGTGAAATAAACCAATGTAGTCACCACGAGCAAAGTCGTAACTACTGCTTCCTGGTGTGCAAACAGGGGGACTGTAATGGAGGAGAGATACGTTATGCAATGAAATATGTAATGACGGATGAAACTTGTCCGGTTTTACAAGGTTAGTATGACTGCGCGAGACGTCGACAGCTTCCAAGCTAGTCAGACACAAATCTAAGACGTTCCCACAAGAATTCCTAATGAGGTTGCACTGATGCAATGAAGTAAAGGAAATAAAATCAAATAGAAAGTCACACTTCGGAGATATTGGGTGAGACGCCTGACTGACCCGCTGAGTCTCCCAAGAAATCCCTGGTGCGTTAAAGTCCCCAGTGACAAGGAAATGGTGATCACTGTGAGATATTACTGTAGTTTCAATTGTGTTAAGGATATTTCTGAACTCACTGGCATGTGTCTCGGGGGATATGTAGTATGTACACACTAAGAGCCGTTCACCCCGATCACAAAACACCTCTAACCAAATACACTCACTCTCTAATTCAAGGTCAAGGCGGCGTTTACACTTGATGGAGTCATGTAGGGCAATAAGCACACCACCGCCCCGTTGTTTATCGTGCAACGGGTCACGGTCAAGCCGGAAAACTTGGTAATGCGGAGGGAACAAGGTATTGGAACTTATGTCCGGGCACAACCAAGTTTCTGTTAGAACAATTATAGGCCAGCAAGAAGAAACGACATTTGAGAAGAATTCAGCTGACTTTTTGCGAAGTCCACGGACGTTCTGATAAAAGCAATCAAAGCTACTATTACCTGCCATCATCATCAAGTCGTTGCTGCTCTGCATGAATCATTTTTTATGCAATTCACCACGGAAGGGCTTGAAAAGACAGTGCCGAGGCCACAGCGCAGGGTCTTTGAGCCGCTCAAAACACGCGTCGTCAACAGCGACGTAGAAAGAGGCGTAAGAGTCATGCCTCGTCTTTAAACATTTGCACACAATCGGGGCGGCCCCCACACCGGACAGGTGCTCGCAAACTTGAGCTGAAGTTGTAGACGGAACCAGTTTTGTTACAACCACAGCTTTTGGGGGCTTGCGACGGCTGACAGCCACAAGACCAGATCCCTCAGATACACCAACAGCCAGGGGACGCGGTACGGAGTTCTTGGGAGTGCGTTGCTGCATGGTTAGGTGCAGGGGCGGATGGTCCAGGCGATGGGATTTCGAAGAAACCGCCTTCGAGCTGGGATCGGCCGAGAGAGGCGATGCGGCAGGCGAAGCGCTCTGCGACAACGGAGTGGGGGGTATTATTTCCGCGGACGACGCGATTGGAAGCGGCGGGAACTCGGCTAGCCGAGAGGGGGAAGGAGGGTCTCCCCTCAACCGAGTCAAATCTGTGCGCAGTGCACGCACCTCCTAATAATAATAATAATAATAATAATAATAAAAATAATGATAATAATCAATCAATCAATCAATCAATCAATCATTTATTTGCGTGCCCAGGAACAGCCGGGGCCGGCCTTTGTGCTGGCGCACGGAAACAGAAACACACGAAACATTATGTACGCATCTTTCAAAAACAAAATAAAATACAAAATACAAAAAAACGAAAGGATAGCTTATGTTGAAGTTACGGAATGAAAGTCAATTAAGTGCATGAACTCAAGGATAAAAGACAAATGCTGAATAAGAAAAGTTGGCAGTTACGCCAGTACAAACTCACAGACATGTTTGCGAAACAGGGTAGGGCAATCAATAAATATAATCATTGAAAAACAACAACAACAATAATAATAATAATAATAATAATAATAATAATCAATCAATCAATCAATCAATCAACCTTTATTTTCGGTGCCCAGGAACAACCCTAGGGTCTTGGTACTGGTACACCATACAAAAAAAAACACTACAATTAAGACAAGACAACATACACAAACTATATGTATGACATAAACAATAAAGTAAAAATAGTTACAGAAATCTTAGAAAGCAAAAAAGGAAAAAAAAAAGAACAGACAGTCAAAAAAGAAAAGGCAGGCTTAGTGTTGCAAGCCATGCCACTCGGCCAGCAAAACGTTCAGTAGATGTGAAAAATAGGAACTATACAAGCAAATATTGAATCAACATGACATAGAGTATACGTATATAGCCAAGGTTTTCTAACAACATATTAGGAAGTTCCAAAAAAAAGGGGGGAAAAGCTTCAGCATTACCAACACTGACACTAAAAACGTACAAATATTCAAGCAACACAAAACAAGAAAAAGTGAAAAGCAAGCAAGAACAGTTTGCACATAATACATAGGGTACATAAATTTGGAATGACATAAAGGACTTAAGCTACAACAGTTTTCAACTCATTAGAGAACAAAGTAAAGGAGCTCTGGAATATATCAAGCCGAACGGAATATTCATTATATGCACATTGTATTCGGCAGATGGACGAGCGTCGGCTATTTAAAGCAACTGGTCTGAAAGCTGGAAATTTTCTGAAAAGTTTATTTGGCAAATTGACATTGATAAGTGTAACCAAATCGTCACACAAAATATTACCATGAAGAAGTTTATAGAGAAAGATAATATCAGCTCGCATTCGTCGACACCGAAGGGAAGGAATGCTTTTCAGAAGAGACATGATGCCGTTTGCGTCGTCTTGCACATGACGGAAGCGGTGCTTAAAGATAGAAAGGAACTTATTTTGAACCCTTTCGATACGGTCACTATTGGACTTGCAAGTTCCATTCCAGACAACAGACCCGTATTCAAGAAGAGGTAAGCAGAGAGCCGAATACAACTTTAAGAAAGGAAGCGGACCTTTAAACTCTCTAGAATACCTGCAAACAGCACCCAGACAACGAAGAGACCGACGGGTAATTTGTGCAATGTGGGAAGAGAAAGTCAGAGAAGAATCAAACAGTACTCCCAAGTCCCGAATTTCGGTCACCCTCGGCAGTGTGGTGCCTGCAATTTCATAAGGGTATTGCAGTTGTTGAGTTTTTCTACTATAGGAGACAACTTTAGTTTTTGAAGGGTTCAAAATAAGGTCGTTTTTGGTGCACCAACGATGGAATGACACAATATCAACCTGAAGAGAATTACAGTCCTGAACACTACGCACTTCTCTAAAGATTTTTATATCATCAGCGTACAACAAAAAAGAAGAATTTTGAATGGCAGAAGCAACATCGTTAATGAAAATGGAAAAAAGAAGGGGACCCAGGACGGAGCCTTGGGGTACACCACTGGTTGCTTTGTACCTAAATGATGTTTGACCGTTAACACTTACATAGCAATATCGCTCCTTGAGATAACAACGTATAAGACCCACCAAAGAAGCGTGTACATCTAACAGAGTGAGCTTTGCAAGCAATAACGAGTGGTTGACAACATCAAAGGCTTTGCTCATGTCACAGTAGACCACATCCAGTTGGCTTCTACCAACGATTGCTGGGACAGCCTTCTCCATGAAGCATACAAGGTTCGTGGAAGTTGAACGACCACGCATAAATCCATGTTGATTAGGAATGAGGACATGTTTAAATGAGAAAGACAAGACCATATGAAGAGATAACTCGAAAATTTTAGAGGCAGAACAAAGCAGCGAGACAGGCCTATAGTTTATAGCATCAGTTTTTAGGCCTGACTTGAAAACAGGGAATACGCGAGAGATTTTCCATGAGCGAGGAAACGTTCCCGACCGGAGACAGTTATTAAATATTGAAGTGAACACAGGAACGAATATATTTGCATATGTTTTTAGGATTGCAGCAGGAATACCATCTGGCCCACAAGAAAGCGAGGGCTTGAGCCGCTTGATGCTGGTCCGAATGATGTTCTCGTCCAGTTGTAAACAACCGGAGTTCTCGCCCTGGTGACAAGGGGCGCTGCTGTTGTCACTACCACCGCTAATCCCAAAAAAAGAAGAAAATTGACGAGCAAAGCAGTCGGCCACCTTGACAACCTCATCGCCGTTGGAGTCTAGAAGACGAATAGAATCGTTAGTTGTACTAGATCTAGAATGAATGTATTTCCAGAAGGCTCCCGGTTGGTGAGTTGCTTTAGTTTCTACCGACGCCAGGTACGAAGTATGATCACGTTTGTGCAATATTTTACATAGGGCACGTAGGCGCCGGAATTCCTGAGCAAACTGGTTGGCACCAGAGCGCTTCATCTTTCTGTGCGCACGTTCCTTGAGTTTCAGGGCATCCCGCAATTCAGAAGAAAACCAGTGTGGAAACTTGAACCTCCTCGGTAAATATTGCGGGATGTATTCCTTCATACCCGAAAGCACAATCTCTGTGAAACGGTCGACTTGTTCATTGACATCAGTGTGGTCAATGACGGTCGACCAAGGGGCAGCGGAAAAATAGCCATACAGCCCAGCATAATCTCCCCTGGCGAAAGCGTAATGAGGTTGCGTGTTGTTGGAATTTACGGAACGGTGGAGCAATGAAGGGAGGCAACAGGAAATAGAAAGAGGAGGATGAAATCTGTCCGGTATTACTAAAAAACAATCAGAGTGCAACACACTAACGCCATCAAAGTTCGAAAAGCACAGGTCCAGAATATTTCCACTGCAATTTTTTATGCGATTACACTGTGCCATAGAAGTGAAAGCCACAAAATCTAGCAACCTATTACCCTTCTGTTCAATGTGGTGGTTGTAGTGGGAACAAGTTAGCTGGCTCCACTCCACGCCAGGAGCATTAAAATCTCCAAGCAGGAGGACTTTGCGGTTGCCATGAGTGATAAGCACCTGTTCAATGGAGGAGATTAACTTATTGAACGCCTCAGGAGCTACATCAGGAGGAATGTAAAAAACACCAACTAGAAGTTTTTCAGATTTAGAGAAATGAATTTCGACCCATAAAGACTCATCTGCGTTATCAATATCGCTACGTAGCACACACGGGAGAGATTTGTCAACGGCGAGAAGGACCCCGCCCCCTTTTTGTTTGCATCCCGTTAAAGCACGATCATTACGATATACATGGTAATTTTGAGGAAAATAATCACTGGATAGGATATCAGGGCACAACCAAGTTTCAGATATAGCTATTAACGGAAAGCAAGAAGCCAGAACGTTACCAAAAAATTCAGTCGCCTTAGTTCGAAGACCTCGCACATTCTGATAAAAAACATCTAAACTAGTCATGGTTGTTTTTCTTACGTGATGCGCTCAGAGCTGTGAAGCATGCCTTCGCGAAACATGCCTCGGAACTCCTTAAAGAGGCAGTCTTTCGGCCAAACAGCGGGGTCATTTAGGCGCTCGAAACACTCTTCATTCAAGGAAATATAAAAGGATGCATAGGTGTCGAATTTAGTCTTCAGTCGTCGGCAGCTCAAGGGCGAGACACCTAAAGTTAACAGATGAGCATTGAGACTGGCAGGGGTGGTGGTCGGAGAAAGCTTGGAAACAAACATAGCTTTGGGGCGCTTCGGCTGCGAAACGACGACCAGTCCAGATGTGTCTGACGCACCCACACATGCCCGGCTTCGGCGCTTTTTCTCAAAACTGGGAGGCTGACAGTCAGGCACAGACACGGAAAGCACTGGGAAGGGGGTGGACGGAGTTGGGTGCAGTGTTGGAGACGCCGGAGACACCGCCTGCAGCGGAGCCGACGTAGCCGACGAGGATGGCACTTCATTGTTAACAGCTTGGGTGAAAGAAGGCCTCCCCGAGCTGACGCGCATTCCATTCTGCAAAGCAGCGGGACGGCGAAGCAATTCAGCTCGCAGGGAGCAAACCTCTGCACGCAGGGAAGTGACCAACTTCGCATAATGGGCGCGGTCTCCCTCCCTCTCCTGACGGAGGCAGGCAAAAGCCCGCGCGTTTTCCCGGCGCAGAAGGTCGTTGTCCTCGCGCAGCCCGGCCACTTGGTCGCTGAATAATATTAATAATAATATTAATAATAATAATACTTTTATTTCCATTCAAATAAATACATTTTATAATGCCGAGCCTGCCGAAGCCTCAGAAGGGCTTGTATGGCAACACTCGGCATCTGGGGCGAAAATCAGTGCCAGCACTGAATCAAATAATGCATCACATACTGTCGTACAGTACATTCTCTGCACAAGACCACCCTAGGCAACACTAAAAAATACAACCACCAGAAGAAAAAAGATCAGTACCTCATTGTAGGAATGCAAAAAAAATGGTTTCGAACAAAACAGACTCTTCAAGTAGTCCGACACACAGCATAGAAATTTTCAAATAAAACTGATCTATAAAAACAACGACATACAGCAGACGATTGATATTCAATAGAGCATCAGGGCATAATTCTTAAAGCAAGAAGGGCAATACACTGTAAGAGAGGCAGTACAAAATTTCATCGATCATGCATTTTTTAATTGTTTACAGTCATTTGACTCAAATTATAGGACAGTTTAGCTTTGAAGATCCATAAGCGCTCGTTTAATTCCACGCAGTGTTTCTTCATCGAAAACTGACTGTGGAAGTTCATTGAAAATTTTAGGCACATAATACGCTCTACAACTTTCACCATACCGTGTTCGTACCCTTGGAAGAACAAAACGGGGAGGATTACGCAAAGGAATTTGCTTAGAATGTGGAATAAGGAAATTCTTCTTCTAAAAGTGTCGAGGGACGGTCGTGCAAAGAAATAAAGTGTCAAAGGTAGGAAGACCGAGCGCCCTGAACAAACTGATATCAGAAAGCATGTCAATCGTATAGGCAATGCTGTGAAGGATATTTTTCAACAAACCGTCTATTTTTGATTTCCAGAAATTGGAGTAATTAAAGTAGTTGCGTATTCCATATCGTAAATGGGAGTAAGCGAGCGCATGTGTAATCATTTTTTTACAGTTAAGGGTAGAAGTGCTCTAATGCGATAAATCAAACATGCCACACTTCGCAGTCGCGCACACAGCGAAGCCATGTGAGAGTTCCAGGTCATGTCAGTGTCATAAAGAATTCCGAGGTATTTCACACAGTCAGAGTAAGAAACTGGAATACATTTACACGGGAAACATTTATCTGTAAGAAGAAGAATGGGCAAGGTGATGTGCACTATTATCAAAGGATTTCTAAAACAAACCAGTTGTGTTTTTGTCAGGTTAACTCTTATTTGATTGACTTCGAACCACTTCATTGCTTGCATGGTATCCTGTTGGAGAAGGGCCGTGGCGGTGTCATAATTTACGTGCCTCGAAATTATTAACGTATCGTCCGCATATTGAAATATATTACATTTACTTATAACTGAACTGAAGTTATTAACATATAAATTAAATAAAAGGGGGGACAGGACGGATCCTTGAGGAACTCCTGAATGTAAGCTTCGTAATGAGCTTTTTGCTGTATTTAAACACACCAGTTGCGCCCGATCGGACAAGTAATTCTTTAAAAAGTCGTGAAAATGGCCTCGAAATCCGTAATTGTAAAGTTTATTGCATAGTATTTCGTGGCTAACAGAACCAAAAGCTTTGGATAAGTCTAGAAAAAGTGCACAGGCCACCTGGTTTTTTATAGGGTATCATACAAAAAATCCGACAATTCTTCAAACAGTTGTTGCGTACCACTTTCTAGAATAAAGCCGTATTGAGAAGAAGACAGAATCGAGTGTTTTTGAACAAAGCCTGTCATTACTTCAAGGACATGCCTCTCAAACACTTGAGCTAAGAAGGACAGAACCGATATCGGGAGGAAATTTTCCGGTTTTGATGCATCACCATTCTTGAACAGCAGAATAACCTTGGCTCTTTTCATTGCGCTGGGAATGACGC